>NW_026734678.1:0-263690 GCF_949786415.1 Peromyscus eremicus | reverse complement strand
TCCAGCAAGTACAGTGTATTGGAAAGAAGAGGATATACTGTTCTTGTCATTTTTCTAAGCAGAGTGGAACTAGATATGACCCGTGTGTGTAGGAAGCACAGTTCTTTTTTCTGAGCAAGCTCACGGTTCCGAGCACATAGGAAACACAGTAGAGTAGAAGAGTGCTCTTTTCTCAAAAGTAGAGTGTGTTTCTTGTAAGGCGAGCTAGCGTTTGTTTGCCAGTCCTAAATGGAGTTGAATCCCAGGCAGTTTCTGGTCCTACGAGCAAGAGTTGTTTTCTGGTAAGAAGAGTCACTATTGCACTCCCATTGCCATACACAGGGCAAATAGCACTGGCATCTGTTCCCAGCATGTACAATGTGTTAGACTGAAGAGGATCTACTGTTCTTGTCAGTTTCCTAAGGAGAGTTGAACTAGATATGGCCCGTGTGTATAGGAAGCACAGTTCTTTTGTTCTCAGCAAGCTCACTGTTCTGGCCCTATAGGAAACACAGTAGAGTAGAAGAGTGCTCTTTTCTCAAAATCACAGTGTGTTTCTTGTAAGGCGAGCTAGTGTTTGTTTGCCAGTCCTAAATGGAGTTGAATCACATGCAGTTTCTCGTCCTATGAGCAAGAGTTGTTTTCTGGTAAAAAGAGTCACTATTGCGCTCCCATTTCCATACCCAGTGCAAATAGCACTCGCGTCTGTTCCCAGCAAGTACAGTGTATTGTACAGTAGAGGAGCTACTGTTCTTGTCAGTTTCATAAGCAGAGTTGAACTAGATATCGCCAGTGTGTGTAGGAAGCACAGTTCTTTTGTTCTGAGCAAGCACACTGTTCTGGCCCTTTAGGAAACACAGTAGAGCAGAAGAGTGCTCTTTTCTCAAAAGCAGAGTGTGTTTCTTGTAAGGCGAGCTAGCGTTTGTTTCCCAGTCCTAAATGGAATTGAATCACATGCAGTTTCTGCTACTACGAGCAAGAGTTGTTTTCTGGTAAGGAAAGTCACTATGGTGCTCCCATTGCCATACACAGGGCAAATAGCACTCGCGTCTGCTCCCAGCAAGTACAGAGTATTGGACTGAAGAGGAGCTACTGTTCTTGTCAGTTTCCGAAGCAGATTTGAACTAGATATGGCCCATGTGTGTAGGAAGCACAGTTCTTTTGTTCTGAGCAAGATCACTGTTCGGACCCCATAGGAAACACAGTATAGTAGAAGAGTGCTCTTTTCTCAAAAGCAGAGTGTGTTTCTTGCAAGGCAAGCTAGCGTTTTTTCCCAGTCCTAAATGGAGTTGAATCCCATGTAGTTTCTGGTCCTACGAGCAAGAGTTTTTTTCTGGTAAGAAGAGTCACTATTGTGCTCCCATTGTCATACACAGGGCAAATAGCACGGGCGTCTGTTCCCTGCATGTAAAGTGTATTGGACTGAAGAGGATCTACTCTTCTTGTCAGTTTCTTAAGCAGAGTTGAACAAATATGGCCCGTGTGTGTAGGAAGCACAGTTCTTTTGTTCTGAGCAAGCTCACTGTTCTGGCCCTATAAGAAATACAGTAGAGTAGAAGAGTGCTCTTTTCTCAAAAGCAGAGTGTGTTTCTTCTAAGGCGAGCTATGGTTTGTTTCCCAGTCCTAAATGGAGTTGAATCACATGCAGTTTCTGGACCTACAGGCAAGAGTTGTTTTATGGTGGGAAGAGTCACTATTGAGCTCCCATTGTCATACACATTGCAAATAGCTCTCGCGTCTGCTCCCAGCAAGTACATTGTATTAGAAAGAAGAGGAGCTACTGTTCTTGTCAGTTTTCTATGCAGAGTTGAACTAGATATGGCCCGTGTGTGTAGGAAGCACAGTTCTTTTGTTCTGAGCAAGCTCAATGTTCTGGCCCTATAGGGAACACAGGAGAGTAGAAGAGTGCTCTTTTCTCAAAAGAAGAGTGTGTTTCTTGTTAGGCTAGCTAGTGTTTGTTTCCCAGTCAGAAACGAAGTTGAATCCCATGCAGTTTCTGGTCCTACGAGCATAAGTTGTTTTCTGGTAAGAAGAGTCACTATTGCGCTCCCGTTGCCTTACACAGTGCAAATAGCACTCGTGTCTGCTCCCAGCAAGTACAGTGTATTGGACTGAAGAGGAGATACTGTTCTTGTCAGTTTCCTTAGCAGAGTTGAACTAGATGTGGCCTGTTTGTGTAGGAAACACAGTTCTTTTTTTCTGAGCAAGCTCACTGTTCTGACCCTATAGGAAACACTGTAGAGTAGAAAAGTGCTCTTTTCTCAAAAGGAGAGTGTGTTTCTTGTAAAGGAAGCTAGCGTTTGTTTCCCAGTTTTAAATGGAGTTGAATCACATGCAGTTTCTGGTCCTACGAGCAAGAGTTTTTTTCTGGTAAGGAAAGTCACTATTGCGCTCCCTTAGCCACACACAGTGCAAATAGCACTCGCGTATGTTCCCAGCAAGTACAGTGTATTGGAAAGAAGAGGATATACTGTTCTTGTCATTTTTCTAAGCAGAGTGGAACTAGATATGACCCGTGTGTGTAGGAAGCACAGTTCTTTTTTCTGAGCAAGCTCACGGTTCCGAGCACATAGGAAACACAGTAGAGTAGAAGAGTGCTCTTTTCTCAAAAGTAGAGTGTGTTTCTTGTAAGGCGAGCTAGCGTTTGTTTCCCAGTCCTAAATGGAGTTGAATCCCATGCAGTTTCTGGTCCTACGAGCAAGAGTTGTTTTCTGGTAAGAAGAGTCACTATTGCACTCCCATTGCCATACACAGGGCAAATAGCACTGGCATCTGTTCCCAGCATGTACAATGTGTTAGACTGAAGAGGATCTACTGTTCTTGTCAGTTTCCTAAGCAGAGTTGAACTAGATATGGCCCGTGTGTATAGGAAGCACAGTTCTTTTGTTCTGAGCAAGCTCACTGTTCTGGTCCTATAGGAAACACAGTAGAGTAGAAGAGTGCTCTTTTCTCAAAATCACAGTGTGTTTCTTGTAAGGCGAGCTAGTGTTTGTTTGCCAGTCCTAAATGGAGTTGAATCACATGCAGTTTCTCGTCCTACGAGCAAGAGTTGTTTTCTGGTAAAAAGAGTCACTATTGCGCTCCCATTTCCATACACAGTGCAAATAGCACTCGCGTCTGTTCCCAGCAAGTACAGTGTATTGTACAGTAGAGGAGCTACTGTTCTTGTCAGTTTCATAAGCAGAGTTGAACTAGATATGGCCAGTGTGTGTAGGAAGCACAGTTCTTTTGTTCTGAGCAAGCACACTGTTCTGGCCCTTTAGGAAACACAGTAGAGCAGAAGAGTGCTCTTTTCTCAAAAGCAGAGTGTGTTTCTTGTAAGGCTAGCTAGCGTTTGTTTCCCAGTCCTAAATGGAATTGAATCACATGCAGTTTCTGGTACTACGAGCAAGAGTTGTTTTCTGGTAAGGAAAGTCACTATGGTGCTCCCATTGCCATACACAGGGCAAATAGCACTCGCGTCTGCTCCCAGCAAGTACAGAGTATTGGACTGAAGAGGAGCTACTGTTCTTGTCAGTTTCCGAAGCAGATTTGAACTAGATATGGCCCATGTGTGTAGGAAGCACAGTTCTTTTGTTCTGAGCAAGATCACTGTTCGGACCCCATAGGAAACACAGTAGAGTAGAAGAGTGCTCTTTTCTCAAAAGCAGAGTGTGTTTCTTGCAAGGCAAGCTAGCGTTTTTTCCCAGTCCTAAATGGAGTTGAATCCCATGCAGTTTCTGGTCCTACGAGCAAGAGTTGTTTTCTGGTAAGAAGAGTCACTATTGTGCTCCCATTGTCATACACAGGGCAAATAGCACGGGCGTCTGTTCCCTGCATGTAAAGTGTATTGGACTGAAGAGGATCTACTCTTCTTGTCAGTTTCCTAAGCAGAGTTGAACTAGATATGGCCCGTGTGTGTAGGAAGCACAGTTCTTTTGTTCTGAGCAAGCTCACTGTTCTGGCCCTATAAGAAATACAGTAGAGTAGAAGAGTGCTCTTTTCTCAAAAGCAGAGTGTGTTTCTTCTAAGGCGAGCTATGGTTTGTTTCCCAGTCCTAAATGGAGTTGAATCACATGCAGTTTCTGGACCTACAGGCAAGAGTTGTTTTCTGGTGGGAAGAGTCACTATTGAGCTCCCATTGTCATACACATTGCAAATAGCTCTCGCGTCTGCTCCCAGCAAGTACATTGTATTAGAAAGAAGAGGAGCTACTGTTCTTGTCAGTTTTCTATGCAGAGTTGAACTAGATATGGCCCGTGTGTGTAGGAAGCACAGTTCTTTTGTTCTGAGCAAGCTCAATGTTCTGGCCCTATAGGAAACACAGGAGAGTAGAAGAGTGCTCTTTTCTCAAAAGAAGAGTGTGTTTCTTGTAAGGCTAGCTAGTGTTTGTTTCCCAGTCAGAAACGAAGTTGAATCCCATGCAGTTTCTGGTCCTACGAGCAAAAGTTGTTTTCTGGTAAGAAGAGTCACTATTGCGCTCCCGTTGCCTTACACAGTGCAAATAGCACTCGTGTCTGCTCCCAGCAAGTACAGTGTATTGGACTGAAGAGGAGATACTGTTCTTGTCAGTTTCCTAAGCAGAGTTGAACTAGATATGGCCCGTGTGTGTAGGAAGCACAGTTCTTTTTTTCTGAGCAAGCTCACTGTTCGGACACCATAGGAAACACAGTAGAGTAGAAGAGTGCTCTTTTCTCAAAAGCAGAGTGTGTTTCTTGTAAGGCGAGCTAGCGTTTGTTTCCCAGTCCTAAATGGTTTTGAATAACATGCAGTTTGTGGTCCTATGAGCAAGAGTTGTGTTCTGGTAAGGAAAGTCACTATTGTGCTCTCATTGCCATACACAGTGCAAATAGCTCTCGCGTCTGTTCCCAGCAAGTACAGTGTATTGGACTGAAGAGGATCTACTGTTCGTGTAAGTTTCCTAAGCAGAGTTGAACTAGATATGGCCCGTGTGTGTAGGAAGCACAGTTCTTATGTTCTGAGCAAGCTCACTGTTCTGGCCCTATAGGAAACACAGTAAAGTAAAAGAGTGCTGTTTACTCTAAAGCAGAGTGTATTTCTTGTAAGGTGAGCTCGCGTTTCTTTCACAGTCCTAAATGGAGTTGACTCACAGGCAGTTTTTGGTCCTACGAGCAAGAGTTGTTTTCTGGTAAGAAGAGTCACTATTTCGCTCCCATTGCCATACACAGTGCAAATAGCACTCGCGTCTGCTCCTAGCAAGTACAGTGTATTGGACTGAAGAGTAGCTACTGTTCTTGTCAGTTTCCTAAGCAGAGTTGAACTAGATATGGCCCGTGTGTAGGAAGCACAGTTCTTTTGTTCTGAGCAAGCTCACTGTTCTGGCCCTTTAGGAAACACAGTAGAGCAGAAGAGTGCTCTTTTCTCAAAAGCAGAGTGTGTTTCTTGTAAGGCGAGCTAGCGTTTGTTTCCCAGTCCTAAATGGAATTGAATCACATGCAGTTTGTGGTCCTACGAGCATGAGTTGTTTTCTGGTAAGGAAAGTCACTATTGTGCTCCCTTTGCCATACACAGTGCAAATAGCACTCGCGTCTGCTCCCAGCAAGTACAGTGTATTGGACTGAAGAGGAGCTACTGTTCTTGTCAGTATCCGAAGCAGAGTTGATCTAGATATGGCCCATGTGTGTAGGAAGCACAGTTCTTTTGTTCTGAGCAAGCTCACTGTTCGGACCCCTTAGGAAACACAGTAGAGTAGGCGAGTGCTCTTTTCTCAAAAGCAGAGTGTGTTTCTTGTAAGGCTAGCTAGTGATTGTTTCCCAGTCAGAAACAGAGTTGAATCACACGCAGTTTCTGGTCCTACGAGCAAGAGTTGTTTTCTGGTAAGAAGGGTCACTATTGCGCTCCCATTGCCATACACTGCGCAAATACACTGTCGTCTGTTCCCAGCATGTACAATGTATTGGACTGAAGAGGATCTACTGTTCTTGTCAGTTTCCAAATCAGAGTTGGACTAGATATGGCCCGTTTGTGTAGGAACCACAGTTCTTTTGTTCTGAGCAAGCTCACTCTTCTGGCCCTATAGGAAACACAGTAGAGTAGAAGAGTGCTCTTTCCTCAAAAGAAGAGTGTGTTTCTTGTAAGGCGAGCTAGTGTTTGTTTGCCAGTCCTAAATGGAGTTGAATCCCATGCAGTTTCTGGTCCTATGAGCAAGAGTTGTTTTCTGGTAAGAAGAGTCACTATTGCGCTCCCATTGCCCTACACAGGGCAAATAGCACTGGCATCTGTTCCCAGCATGTACAGTGTGTTAGACTGAAGAGGATCTACTGTTCTTGTCAGTTTCCTAAGCAGAGTTGAACTAGATATGGCCCGTGTGTATAGGAAGCACAGTTCTTTTGTTCTGAGCAAGCTCACTGTTCTGGCCCTATAGGAAACACAGTAGAGTAGAACAGTGCTCTTTTCTCAAAAGCAGAGTGTGTTTCTTGTAAGGCGAGCTAGCATTTGTTTCCAGTCCTAAATGGAGTTGAATCACATGCAGTTTGTGGTCCTACGAGCAAGAGTTGTTTTCTGGTAAAAAGAGTCACTATTGCGCTCCCATTTCCATACACAGTGCAAATAGCACTCGCATCTGTTCCCAGCAAGTACAGTGTATTGTACAGTAGAGGAGCTACTGTTCTTGTCAGTTTCCTAAGCAGAGTTGAACTAGATATGGCCAGTGTGTGTAGGAAGCACAGGTCTTTTGTTCTGAGCAAGCTCACTGTTCTGTCCCTATAAGAAACACAGTAGAGTAATAGAGTGCTCTTTTCTCAAAAGCAGAGTGTGTTTTTTCTAAGGCGAGCTAGCGTTTGTTTCCCAGTCCTAAATAGAGTTGAATCACATGCAGTTTCTAGTCCTACAGGCAAGAGTTGTTTTCTGGTGGGAAGAGTCACTATTGATCTCCCATTGACATACACAGTGCAAATAGCTCTCGCGTCTGCTCCCAGCAAGTACATTGTATTAGAAAGAAGAGGAGCAATTGTTCTTGTCAGTTTCCTAAGCAGAGTTGAACTAGATATGGCCCGTGTGTAGGAAGCACAGTTCTTTTGTTCTGAGCAAGCTCACTGTTCTGGCCCTTTAGGAAACACAGAAGAGTAGAAGAATGCTCTTTTCTCAAAAGCAGAGTGTGTTTCTTGTAAGGGGAGCTAGCGTTTGTTTCCCAGTACTACATGGAATTGAATCACATGCAGTTTCTGGTACTACGAGCAAGAGTTGCTTTCTGGTAAGGAAAGTCACTATGGTGCTCCCATTGCCATACACAGTGCAAATAGCACTCGCGTCTGCTCCCAGCAAGTACAGTGTATTGGACTGAAGAGGAGCTACTGTTCTTGTCAGTTTCTGAAGCAGAGTTGAACTAGATATCGCCCATGTTTGTAGGAAGCACAGTTCTTTTGTTCTGAGCAACTCACTGTTCGGACCCCATAGGAAACACAGTAGAGTAGGCGAGTGCTCTTTTCTCAAAAGCAGAGTGTGTTTCTTGTAAGGCTAGCTAGTGTTTGTTTCCCAGTCAGAAACAGAGTTGAATCACACGCAGTTTCTGGTCCTACCAGCAAGAGTTGTTTTCTGGTAAGAAGAGTCACTATTGCGCTCCCATTGCCATACACAGTGCAAATAGCACTCGCGTCTGCTCCCAGCAAGTACAGTGTATTGGACTGAAGAGGAGCTACTGTTCTTGTCAGTTTCCTTAGCAGATTTGAACTAGATGTGGCCCGTTTGTGTAGGAAACACAGTTCTTTTGTTCTGAGCAAGCTCACTGTTCTGACCCTATAGGAAACACTGTAGAGTAGAAGAGTGCTCTTTCTCAAAAGCAGAGTGTGATTCTTCTAAAGGAACTAGCGTTTGTTTCCCAGTTTTAAATGGAGTTGAATCACATGCAGTTTCTGGTCCTACGAGTAAAAGTTGTTTTCTGGTAAGGAAAGTCACTATTGTGCTCCCTTAGCCACACACAGTGCAAATAGCACTCGCGTTTGTTCCCAGCAAGTACAGTGTATTGGAAAGAAGAGGATATACTGCTCTTGTAATTTTTCTAAGCAGAGTGGAACTAGATATGACCCGTGTGTGTAGGAAGCACAGTTCTTTTTTCTCAGCAAGCTCACGGTTCCAAGCCCATAGGAAACACAGTAGAGTAGAAGAGTGCTCTTTTCTCAAAAGCAGAGTGTGTTTCTTGTAAGGCGAGCTAGCGTTTGTTTCCCCGTCCTAAATGGAGTTGAATCACATGCAGTTTCTGGTCCTATGAGTAATAGTTTTTTTCTGTTAAGAAGAGTCACTATTACGCTGCCATTGTCATAAACAGCGCAAATAGCACTGTCGTCTGTTCCCAGCATGTACAATGTATTGGACTGAAGAGGATCTACTGTTCTTGTCAGTTTCCAAATCAGAGTTGAACTAGATATGGCCCGTTTGTGTAGGAACCACAGTTCTTTTGTTCTGAGCAAGCTCACTTTTCTGGCCTTATAGGAAACACAGTAGAGTAGAAGAGTGCTCTTTTCTCAAAAGCAGAGTGTGTTTCTTGTAAGGCGAGCTAGCATTTGTTTGCCAGTCCTAAATGGAGTTGAATCCCATGCAGTTTCTGGTCCTACGAGCAAGAGTTGTTTTCTGGTAAGAAGAGTCACTATTGCGCTCCCATTGTCATACACAGGGCAAATAGCACTGGCATCTGTTCCCAGCATGTACAGTGTGTTAGACTGAAGAGGATCTACTGTTCTTGTCAGTTTCCTAAGCAGAGTTGAACTAGATATGGCCCGTGTGTATAGGAAGCACAGTTCTTTTGTTCTGAGCAAGCTCACGGTTCTGGCCCTCTAGGAAACACAGTAGAGTAGAATAGTGCTCTTTTCTCAAAAGCAGAGTGTGTTTCTTGTAAGGCGAGCTAGCGTTTGTTTCCCAGTCCTAAATAGAGTTGAATCCCATGCAGTTTCTGGTCCTACGAGCAAGAGTTGTTTTCTGGTAAGAAGAGTCACTATTGTGCTCCCATTGTCGTACACAGGGCAAATAGCACGGGCGTCTGTTCCCAGCATGTAAAGTGTATTGGACTGAAGAGGATCTACTGTTCTTGTCAGTTTCCTAAGCAGAGTTGAACTAGATATGGCCCGTGTGTGTAGGAAGCACAGTTCTTTTGTTCTGAGCAAGCTCACTCTTCTGGCCCTATAAGAAACACAGTAGAGTGGAAGAGTGCTTTTTTCTCAAAAGCAGAGTGTGTTTCTTCTAAGGCGAGCTATGGTTTGTTTCCCAGTCCTAAATGGGGTTGAATCACATGCAGTTTCTGGTTCTGCAGGCAAGAGTTGTTTTCTGGTGGGAAGAGTCACTATTGAGTTCCCATTGTCATACACAGTGCAAATAGCTCTCGCGTCTGCTCCCAGCAAGTTCATTGTATTAGACAGAAGAGGAGCTACTGTTCTTGTCAGTTTCCTATGCAGAGTTGAACTAGATATGGCCCGTGTGTGTAGTAAGCACAGTTCTTTTGTTCTGAGCAAGCTCACTGTTCTGAACCTATAGGAAACACAGTAGAGTAGAAGAGTGCTCTTTTCTCAAAAGCAGAGTGTGTTTCTTGTAAGGCTAGCTAGTGTTTGTTTCCCAGTGAGAAATGAAGTTGAATCCCATTCAGTTTCTGGTCCTACAAGCAAGAGTTGTTTTCTGGTAAGAAGAGTCACTATTGTGCTCCCATTGCCATACACAGTGCAAATAGCACTCGCGTCTGCTCCTAGCAAGTGCAGTGTATTGGACTGAAGAGGAGCTACTGTTCTTGTCAGTTTCCTTAAGCAGAGTTGAACTAGATATGGCCTGTGTGTAGGAAGCACAGTTCTTTTGTTCTGAGCAAGCTCACTCTTCTGGCCCTTTAGGAAACACAGTAGAGTAGAAGAATGCTCTTTTCTCAAAAGCAGAGTGTGTTTCTTGTAAGGGGAGCTAGCGTTTGTTTCCCAGTCCTAAATGGAATTGAATCACATGCAGTTTCTGATACTACGAGCAACAGTTGTTTTCTGGTAAGGAAAGTCACTATGGTGCTCCGTTTGCCATACACAGTGCAAATAGCACTCGCGTCTGCTCCCGGCAAGTACAGTGTATTGGACTGAAGCGGAGCTACAGTTCTTGTCAGTTTCCGAAGCAGAGTTGAACTAGATATGGCCCATGTGTGTAGGAAGCACAGTTCTTTTGTTCTGAGCAGGCTCACTGTTCGGACCCCATAGGAAAAACAGTAGAGTAGAAGAGTGCTCTTTTCTCAAAAGCAGAGTGTGTTTCTTGTAAGGCAAGTTAGCGTTTGTTTCCCAGTCCTAAATGGAGTTGAATCCCATGCAGTTTCTGGTCCTACGAGCAAGAGTTGTTTTCTGGTAAGAAGAGTCACTATTGTGCTCCCATTGTCATACACAGGGCAAATAGCATGGGCATCTGTTCCCAGCATGTAAAGTGTATTGGACTGAAGAGGATCTACTCTTCTTGTCAGTTTCCTAAGCAGAGTTGAACTAGATATGGCCCGTGTGTGTAGGAAGCACAGTTCTTTTGTTCTGAGCAAGCTCACTGTTCTGGCCCTATAAGAAACCCAGTAGAGTAGAAGAGTGCTCTTTTCTCAACAGCAGAGTGTGTTTCTTCTAAAGCGAGCTAGGGTTTGTTTCCCAGTCCTAAATGGAGTTGAGTAACATGCAGTTTCTGGTCCTACAGGCAAGAGTTGTTTTCTGGTGGGAAGTGTCACTATTGAGCTCCCATTGTCATACACACTGCAAATAGCTCTCCCGTCTGCTCAGCAAGTACATTGTATTAGACAGAAGAGGAGCTACTGTTCTTGTCAGTTTCCTAAGCAGAGTTGAACTAGATATGGCCCGTGTGTGTAGGAAGCACAGTTCTTTTGTTCTGAGCAAGCTCACTGTTCTGAAACTATAGGAAACACAGTAGAGTAGAAGAGTGCTCTTTTCTCAAAAGCAGAGTGTGTTCCTTGTAAGGCTAGCTAGTGTTTGTTTCCCAGTGAGAAATGAAGTTGAATTCCATGCAGTTTCTGGTCCTATGAGCAAGAGTTGTTTTCTGGTAAGAAGAGTCACTGTTGCGCTCCCATTGCCATACACAGTGCAAATAGCACTCACGTCTGCTCCTAGCAAGTACAGTGTATTGGACTGAAGAGGAGCTACTGTTCTTGTCAGTTTCCTAAACAGAGTTGAACTAGATATGGCCCGTGTGTGTAGGAAGCACAGTTCTTTTGTTCTGAGCAAGCTCACTGTCTGGCCCTTTAGGAAACACAGTAGCATAGAAGAATGCTCTTTTCTCAAAAGCAGAGTGTGTTTCTTGTAAGGGGAGCTAGCGTTTGTTTCCCAGTCCTAAATGGAATTGAATCACATGCAGTTTCTGGTACAATGAGCAACAGTTGTTTTCTGGTAAGGAAAGTCACTATGGAGCTCCCTTTGTCATACACAGTGCAAATAGCACTCACATCTGCTCCCAGCAAGTACAGTGTATTGGACTGAAGAGGAGATACTGTTCTTGTCAGTTTCCTAAGCAGAGTTGAACTAGATATGGCCCGTGTGTGTAGGAAGCACAGTTCTTTTTTTCTGAGCTAGCTCACTGTTCAGACACCATAGGAAACACAGTAGAGTAGAAGAGTGCTCTTTTCTCAAAAGCAGAGTGTGTTTCTTGTAAGGCGAGCTAGCATTCATTTCCCACTCATAAATGGAGTTGAATCCCATGCAGTTTCTGGTCCTACGAGCAAGAGTTGTTTTCTGGTAAGAAGAGTCACAATTACGCTCCCATTGTCATACACAGGGCAAATACCACGGTTGTCTGGTCCCAGCATGTACAGTGTATTGGACTGAGGAGGATCTACTGTTCTTGTCAGTTTCCTAAGCAGAGTTGAACTAGATATGGCCCGTGTGTAGGAAGCACAGTTCTTTTGTTCTGAGCAAGCTCACTGTTCTGGCCCTTTAGGAAACACAGTAGAGCAGAAGAGTGCTCTTTTCTCAAAAGCAGAGTGTGTTTCTTGTAAGGCGAGCTAGCGTTTGTTTCCCAGTCCTAAATGGAATTGAATCACATGCAGTTTGTGGTCCTACGAGCATGAGTTGTTTTCTGGTAAGGAAAGTCACTATGGTGCTCCCTTTGCCATACACAGTGCAAATAGCACTCGCGTCTGCTCCCAGCAAGTACAGTGTATTGGACTGAAGAGGAGCTACTGTTCTTGTCAGTATCCGAAGCAGAGTTGATCTAGATATGGCCCATGTGTGTAGGAAGCACAGTTCTTTTGTTCTGAGCAAGCTCACTGTTCGGACCCCTTAGGAAACACAGTAGAGTAGGCGAGTGCTCTTTTCTCAAAAGCAGAGTGTGTTTCTTGTAAGGCTAGCTAGTGATTGTTTCCCAGTCAGAAACAGAGTTGAATCACACGCAGTTTCTGGTCCTACGAGCAAGAGTTGTTTTCTGGTAAGAAGGGTCACTATTGCGCTCCCATTGCCATACACTGCGCAAATAGCACTGTCGTCTGTTCCCAGCATGTACAATGTATTGGACTGAAGAGGATCTACTGTTCTTGTCAGTTTCCAAATCAGAGTTGGACTAGATATGGCCCGTTTGTGTAGGAACCACAGTTCTTTTGTTCTGAGCAAGCTCACTCTTCTGGCCCTATAGGAAACACAGTAGAGTAGAAGAGTGCTCTTTCCTCAAAAGCAGAGTGTGTTTCTTGTAAGGCGAGCTAGTGTTTGTTTGCCAGTCCTAAATGGAGTTGAATCCCATGCAGTTTCTGGTCCTATGAGCAAGAGTTGTTTTCTGGTAAGAAGAGTCACTATTGTGCTCCCATTGCCCTACACAGGGCAAATAGCACTGGCATCTGTTCCCAGCATGTACAGTGTGTTAGACTGAAGAGGATCTACTGTTCTTGTCAGTTTCCTAAGCAGAGTTGAACTAGATATGGCACGTGTGTATAGGAAGCACAGTTCTTTTGTTCTGAGCAAGCTCACTGTTCTGGCCCTATAGGAAACACAGTAGAGTAGAAGAGTGCTCTTTTCTCAAAAGCAGAGTGTGTTTCTTGTAAGGCGAGCTAGCATTTGTTTCCCAGTCCTAAATGGAGTTGAATCACATGCAGTTTGTGGTCCTACGAGCAAGAGTTGTTTTCTGGTAAAAAGAGTCACTATTGCGCTCCCATTTCCATACACAGTGCAAATAGCACTCGCATCTGTTCCCAGCAAGTACAGTGTATTGTACAGTAGAGGAGCTACTGTTCTTGTCAGTTTCCTAAGCAGAGTTGAACTAGATATGGCCAGTGTGTGTAGGAAGCACAGGTCTTTTGTTCTGAGCAAGCTCACTGTTCTGTCCCTATAAGAAACACAGTAGAGTAATAGAGTGCTCTTTTCTCAAAAGCAGAGTGTGTTTTTTCTAAGGCGAGCTAGCGTTTGTTTCCCAGTCCTAAATAGAGTTGAATCACATGCAGTTTCTAGTCCTACAGGCAAGAGTTGTTTTCTGGTGGGAAGAGTCACTATTGATCTCCCATTGACATACACAGTGCAAATAGCTCTCGCGTCTGCTCCCAGCAAGGACATTGTATTAGAAAGAAGAGGAGCAATTGTTCTTGTCAGTTTCCTAAGCAGAGTTGAACTAGATATGGCCCGTGTGTAGGAAGCACAGTTCTTTTGTTCTGAGCAAGCTCACTGTTCTGGCCCTTTAGGAAACACAGAAGAGTAGAAGAATGCTCTTTTCTCAAAAGCAGAGTGTGTTTCTTGTAAGGGGAGCTAGCGTTTGTTTCCCAGTACTACATGGAATTGAATCACATGCAGTTTCTGGTACTACGAGCAAGAGTTGCTTTCTGGTAAGGAAAGTCACTATGGTGCTCCCATTGCCATACACAGTGCAAATAGCACTCGCGTCTGCTCCCAGCAAGTACAGTGTATTGGACTGAAGAGGAGCTACTGTTCTTGTCAGTTTCTGAAGCAGAGTTGAACTAGATATCGCCCATGTTTGTAGGAAGCACAGTTCTTTTGTTCTGAGCAACTCACTGTTCGGACCCCATAGGAAACACAGTAGAGTAGGCGAGTGCTCTTTTCTCAAAAGCAGAGTGTGTTTCTTGTAAGGCTAGCTAGTGTTTGTTTCCCAGTCAGAAACAGAGTTGAATCACACGCAGTTTCTGGTCCTACCAGCAAGAGTTGTTTTCTGGTAAGAAGAGTCACTATTGCGCTCCCATTGCCATACACAGTGCAAATAGCACTCGCGTCTGCTCCCAGCAAGTACAGTGTATTGGACTGAAGAGGAGCTACTGTTCTTGTCAGTTTCCTTAGCAGAGATGAACTAGATGTGGCCCGTTTGTGTAGGAAACACAGTTCTTTTGTTCTGAGCAAGCTCACTGTTCTGACCCTATAGGAAACACTGTAGAGTAGAAGAGTGCTCTTTCTCAAAAGCAGAGTGTGATTCTTGTAAAGGAAGCTAGCGTTTGTTTCCCAGTTTTAAATGGAGTTGAATCACATGCAGTTTCTGGTCCTACGAGTAAAAGTTGTTTTCTGGTAAGGAAAGTCACTATTGTGCTCCCTTAGCCACACACAGTGCAAATAGCACTCGCGTTTGTTCCCAGCAAGTACAGTGTATTGGAAAGAAGAGGATATACTGCTCTTGTAATTTTTCTAAGCAGAGTGGAACTAGATATGACCCGTGTGTGTAGGAAGCACAGTTCTTTTTTCTCAGCAAGCTCACGGTTCCAAGCCCATAGGAAACACAGTAGAGTAGAAGAGTGCTCTTTTCTCAAAAGCAGAGTGTGTTTCTTGTAAGGCGAGCTAGCGTTTGTTTCCCCGTCCTAAATGGAGTTGAATCACATGCAGTTTCTGGTCCTATGAGTAATAGTTTTTTTCTGTTAAGAAGAGTCACTATTACGCTGCCATTGTCATAAACAGCGCAAATAGCACTGTCGTCTGTTCCCAGCATGTACAATGTATTGGACTGAAGAGGATCTACTGTTCTTGTCAGTTTCCAAATCAGAGTTGAACTAGATATGGCCCGTTTGTGTAGGAACCACAGTTCTTTTGTTCTGAGCAAGCTCACTTTTCTGGCCTTATAGGAAACACAGTAGAGTAGAAGAGTGCTCTTTTCTCAAAAGCAGAGTGTGTTTCTTGTAAGGCGAGCTAGCATTTGTTTGCCAGTCCTAAATGGAGTTAAATCCCATGCAGTTTCTGGTCCTACGAGCAAGAGTTGTTTTCTGGTAAGAAGAGTCACTATTGCGCTCCCATTGTCATACACAGGGCAAATAGCACTGGCATCTGTTCCCAGCATGTACAGTGTGTTAGACTGAAGAGGATCTACTGTTCTTGTCAGTTTCCTAAGCAGAGTTGAACTAGATATGGCCCGTGTGTATAGGAAGCACAGTTCTTTTGTTCTGAGCAAGCTCACGGTTCTGGCCCTCTAGGAAACACAGTAGAGTAGAATAGTGCTCTTTTCTCAAAAGCAGAGTGTGTTTCTTGTAAGGCGAGCTAGCGTTTGTTTCCCAGTCCTAAATAGAGTTGAATCCCATGCAGTTTCTGGTCCTACGAGCAAGAGTTGTTTTCTGGTAAGAAGAGTCACTATTGTGCTCCCATTGTCGTACACAGGGCAAATAGCACGGGCGTCTGTTCCCAGCATGTAAAGTGTATTGGACTGAAGAGGATCTACTGTTCTTGTCAGTTTCCTAAGCAGAGTTGAACTAGATATGGCCCGTGTGTGTAGGAAGCACAGTTCTTTTGTTCTGAGCAAGCTCACTCTTCTGGCCCTATAAGAAACACAGTAGAGTGGAAGAGTGCTTTTTTCTCAAAAGCAGAGTGTGTTTCTTCTAAGGCGAGCTATGGTTTGTTTCCCAGTCCTAAATGGGGTTGAATCACATGCAGTTTCTGGTCCTGCAGGCAAGAGTTGTTTTCTGGTGGGAAGAGTCACTATTGAGTTCCCATTGTCATACACAGTGCAAATAGCTCTCGCGTCTGCTCCCAGCAAGTTCATTGTATTAGACAGAAGAGGAGCTACTGTTCTTGTCAGTTTCCTATGCAGAGTTGAACTAGATATGGCCCGTGTGTGTAGTAAGCACAGTTCTTTTGTTCTGAGCAAGCTCACTGTTCTGAACCTATAGGAAACACAGTAGAGTAGAAGAGTGCTCTTTTCTCAAAAGCAGAGTGTGTTTCTTGTAAGGCTAGCTAGTGTTTGTTTCCCAGTGAGAAATGAAGTTGAATCCCATGCAGTTTCTGGTCCTACAAGCAAGAGTTGTTTTCTGGTAAGAAGAGTCACTATTGTGCTCCCATTGCCATACACAGTGCAAATAGCACTCGCGTCTGCTCCTAGCAAGTGCAGTGTATTGGACTGAAGAGGAGCTACTGTTCTTGTCAGTTTCCTTAAGCAGAGTTGAACTAGATATGGCCTGTGTGTAGGAAGCACAGTTCTTTTGTTCTGAGCAAGCTCACTCTTCTGGCCCTTTAGGAAACACAGTAGAGTAGAAGAATGCTCTTTTCTCAAAAGCAGAGTGTGTTTCTTGTAAGGGGAGCTAGCGTTTGTTTCCCAGTCCTAAATGGAATTGAATCACATGCAGTTTCTGATACTACGAGCAACAGTTGTTTTCTGGTAAGGAAAGTCACTATGGTGCTCCGTTTGCCATACACAGTGCAAATAGCACTCGCGTCTGCTCCCGGCAAGTACAGTGTATTGGACTGAAGCGGAGCTACTGTTCTTGTCAGTTTCCGAAGCAGAGTTGAACTAGATATGGCCCATGTGTGTAGGAAGCACAGTTCTTTTGTTCTGAGCAAGCTCACTGTTCGGACCCCATAGGAAAAACAGTAGAGTAGAAGAGTGCTCTTTTCTCAAAAGCAGAGTGTGTTTCTTGTAAGGCAAGTTAGCGTTTGTTTCCCAGTCCTAAATGGAGTTGAATCCCATGCAGTTTCTGGTCCTACGAGCAAGAGTTGTTTTCTGGTAAGAAGAGTCACTATTGTGCTCCCATTGTCATACACAGGGCAAATAGCATGGGCATCTGTTCCCAGCATGTAAAGTGTATTGGACTGAAGAGGATCTACTCTTCTTGTCAGTTTCCTAAGCAGAGTTGAACTAGATATGGCCCGTGTGTGTAGGAAGCACAGTTCTTTTGTTCTGAGCAAGCTCACTGTTCTGGCCCTATAAGAAACCCAGTAGAGTAGAAGAGTGCTCTTTTCTCAACAGGAGAGTGTGTTTCTTCTAAAGCGAGCTAGGGTTTGTTTCCCAGTCCTAAATGGAGTTGAGTAACATGCAGTTTCTGGTCCTACAGGCAAGAGTTGTTTTCTGGTGGGAAGTGTCACTATTGAGCTCCCATTGTCATACACACTGCAAATAGCTCTCGCGTCTGCTCAGCAAGTACATTGTATTAGACAGAAGAGGAGCTACTGTTCTTGTCAGTTTCCTAAGCAGAGTTGAACTAGATATGGCCCGTGTGTGTAGGAAGCACAGTTCTTTTGTTCTGAGCAAGCTCACTGTTCTGAAACTATAGGAAACACAGTAGAGTAGAAGAGTGCTCTTTTCTCAAAAGCAGAGTGTGTTCCTTGTAAGGCTAGCTAGTGTTTGTTTCCCAGTGAGAAATGAAGTTGAATTCCATGCAGTTTCTGGTCCTATGAGCAAGAGTTGTTTTCTGGTAAGAAGAGTCACTGTTGCGCTCCCATTGCCATACACAGTGCAAATAGCACTCACGTCTGCTCCTAGCAAGTACAGTGTATTGGACTGAAGAGGAGCTACTGTTCTTGTCAGTTTCCTAAACAGAGTTGAACTAGATATGGCCCGTGTGTGTAGGAAGCACAGTTCTTTTGTTCTGAGCAAGCTCACTGTCTGGCCCTTTAGGAAACACGGTAGCGTAGAAGAATGCTCTTTTCTCAAAAGCAGAGTGTGTTTCTTGTAAGGGGAGCTAGCGTTTGTTTCCCAGTCCTAAATGGAATTGAATCACATGCAGTTTCTGGTACAATGAGCAACAGTTGTTTTCTGGTAAGGAAAGTCACTATGGTGCTCCCTTTGTCATACACAGTGCAAATAGCACTCACATCTGCTCCCAGCAAGTACAGTGTATTGGACTGAAGAGGAGATACTGTTCTTGTCAGTTTCCTAAGCAGAGTTGAACTAGATATGACCCCTGTGTGTAGGAAGCACAGTTCTTTTTTTCTGAGCTAGCTCACTGTTCAGACACCATAGGAAACACAGTAGAGTAGAAGAGTGCTCTTTTCTCAAAAGCAGAGTGTGTTTCTTGTAAGGCGAGCTAGCATTCGTTTCCCACTCATAAATGGAGTTGAATCCCATGCAGTTTCTGGTCCTACGAGCAAGAGTTGTTTTCTGGTAAGAAGAGTCACAATTACGCTCCCATTGTCATACACAGGGCAAATACCACGGTTGTCTGGTCCCAGCATGTACAGTGTATTGGACTGAGGAGGATCTACTGTTCTTGTCAGTTTCCTATGCAGAGTTGAACTAGATATGGCCCGTGTGTGTAGGAAGCACAGTTCTTTTGTTCTAAGCAAGCTCACTGCTCTGAACCTATAGGAAACACAGTAGAGTAGAAGAGTGCTCTTTTCTCAAAAGCAGAGTGTGTTTCTTGTAAGGCTAGCTAGTGTTTGTTTCCCAGTCAGAAACGGAGTTGAATCCCATGCAGTTTCTGGTCCTACGAGCAAGAGTTGTTTTCTGGTAAGAAGAGTAACTATTGAGCTCCCAATGTCATATACAGTGCAAATAGCACTCACTTCTGCTCCCAGCTAGTACAGTGTATTGGACTGAAGAGGAGCTACTGTTCTTGTCAGTTTCCTAAGCAGAGTTGACCTACATATGGCCCGTGTGTGTAGGAAGCACAGTTCTTTTGTTCTGAGCAAGCTCACTGTTCAGACCCCATAGGAAACACAGTAGAGTAGAAGAGTACTCTTTTCTCAAAAGCAGAGTGTATTTCTTTTAAGGCGAGCTAGCGTTTGTTTCCCAGTCCAAAATGGAGTTGAATCACATGCAGTTTTGGGTCCTACGAGCAAGAGTTGTTTTCTGGTAAGGAAAGTAACTATTGTGCTCCTTTAGCCACACACAGTGCAAATAGCACTCGCGTCTGCTCCCAGCAAGTACAGTGTATTGGAAAGAAGAGGAGCTACTGTTCTTGTCAGTTTCCTAAACAGAGTTGAACTAGATATGACACATGTGTGTAGTAAGCACAGTTCTTTTTTTCTAAGCAAGCTCACTGTTCGGACCCCATAGGAAACACAGTAGAGTAGAAGAGTGCTCTTTTCTCAAAAGCAGAGTGTGTTTCTTTTAAGGCGAGCTAGCGTTCGTTTCAAAGTCATAAATGGAGTTGAATCCCATGCAGTTTCTGGTCCTATGAGCAAGAGTTGTTTTCTTTTAAGAAGAGTCACTATTATGCTCTCCTTTTCATACACAGGGCAAATAGCAATGGCGTCTGTTCCCAGCATGTACAGTGTATTGGACTGAAGAGGATCTACTGTTCTTGTCAGTTTCCTAAGCAGAGTTGAACTAGATATGGCCCGTGTGTGTAGGAAGCACAGTTCTTTTGTTCTGAGCAAGCTCGCTGTTCGGACCACATAGGAAACACAGTAGAGTAGGCGAGTGCTCTTTTCTCAAAAGCAGAGTGTGTTTCTTGTAAGGCTAGCTAGTGTTTGTTTCCCAGTCAGAAACGAAGTTGAATCCCATGCAGTTTCTGGTCCTTCGAGCAAGAGTTGTTTTCTGGTAAGAAGAGTCACTATTGAGCTCCCAATGTCATATTCAGTGCAAATAGCTCTCGCGTCTGCTTCCAGCAAGTACAGTGTATTGGAAAGAAGAGGAGCTTCTGTTCTTGTCAGTTTCCTAAGCAGAGTTGAACTAGATATGACCCGTGTGTGTAGTAAGCACAGTTCTTTTGTTCTGAGCAAGCTCACTGTTCGGACTCCATTGGAAACACAGTAGAGAAGAAGGGTGCTCTTTTCTCAAAAGCAGAGTGTGTTTCTTGTAAGGCTAGCTAGTGTTTGTTTCCCAGTCAGAAACGGAGTTGAATCCCACGCAGTTTCTGGTCCTGCAAGCAAGAGTTGTTTTCTGGTAAGAAGAGTCACTATTGCGTTCTCTTGCCATACACACTGCAAATAGCACTCGCGTTTGTTCCCAGCAAGTACAGTGTATTGGACTGAAGAGGAGCTACTGTTCTTGTCAGTTTTCTAAGCAGAGTTGAACTAGATATGTCCCGTGTGTGTAGGAAGCACAGTTCTTTTGTTCTGAGCAAGCTCGCTGTTCGGACAACACAGGAAACACAGTAGAGTAGGCGAGTGCTCTTTTCTCAAAAGCAGAGTGTGTTTCTTGTAAGGCTAGCTAGTGTTTGTTTCCCAGTCAGAAACAGAGTTGAATCACACGCAGTTACTGGTCCTACGAGCAAGAGTTGTTTTCCTGTAAGAAGAGTCACTACTGCGCTCCCATTGCCATACACAGGACAAATAGCACTGGCGTCTGTTCCCAGCAAGGACAGTGTATTGGACTGAAGAGGATCTACTGCTCTTGTCAGGTTCCTAAGCAGAATTGAACTAGATATGGCCGTGTGTGTAGGAAGGACATTTCTTTTGTTCTGAGCAAGCTCACTCTTCAGACTCCATAGGAAACACAGTAGAGTAGAAGAGTGCTCTTTTCTCAAAAGCAGAGTGTGTTTCTTGTAAGGCGAGCTAGCGTTTGTTTCCTAGTCCTAAATGGAGTTGAATCACATGCAGTTTCTGGTACTACGAGCAAGAGCTGTTTTCTGGTAAGGAAAGTCACTATTGTGCTCCCTTTGCCATACACAGTGCAAATAGCACTCGCGTCTGTTCAGAGCACGTACAGTTTATTGGACTGAAGAGGAGCTAATGTTCTTGTCAGTTTCCTAAGAAGAGTTGAACTACATATGGTTCGTGTGTGTAGGAAGCACAGTTCTATTGTTCTGAGCAAGCTCACTGTTCTGGCCCTATAGGAAACACAGTAGAGTAGAAGAGTGCTCTTTTCTCAAAAGCAGAGTGTGTTTCTTGTAAGGCTAGCTAGTGTTTGCTTCCCAGTCAGAAACGAAGTTGAATCCCATGCAGTTTCTGGTCCTACGAGCAAGAGTTGTTTTCTGGTAAGAAGAGTCACTATTGCGCTCCCATTGCCATACACAGTGCAAATAGCACTCGTGTCTGCTCATAGCAAGTACAGTGTATTGGACTAAAGAGGAGATACTGTTCTTGTCAGTTTCCTAAGCAGAGTTGAACTAGATATGGCCCGTGTGTGTAGGAAGAACAGTTCTTTTTTTCTGAGCAAGCTCACTGTTCGGACACCATAGGAAACACAGTAGAGTAGAAGAGTGCTCTTTTCTCAGAAGCAGAGTGTGTTTCTTGTAAGGCGAGCTAGCATTCGTTTCCCAGTCATAAATGGAGTTGAATCCCATGCAGTTTCTGGTCCTACGAGCAAGAGTTGTTTTCTGGTAAGAAGAGTCACAATTACGCTCCCATTGTCATACACAGGGCAAATAGCACGGGTGTCTGTTCCCAGCATGTACAGTGCATTGGACTGAGGAGGATCTACTGTTCTTGTTGGTTTCCTAAGCAGAGTTGAACTAGATATGGCCCGTGTGTGTAGGAAGCACAGTTCTTTTGTTCTAAGCAAGCTCACTCTTCTGGCCTTATAGGAAACACAGTAGAGTAGAAGAGTGCTCTTTTCTCAAAAGCAGAGTGTGTTTCTTGTAAGGCTAGCTGGTGTTTGTTTCCCAGTCAGAAACGGAGTTGAATCCCATGCAGGTTCTGGTCCTATGAGCAAGAGTTGTTTTCTGGTAAGAAGAGTCACTATTGTGCTCCCATTGCCATACACAGTGCAAATAGCACTCGCGTCTGTTCCCAGCAAGTACAGTGTATTGGACTGAAGAGGAGATAGTGTTCTTGTCAGTTTTCTAACCAGAGTTGAACTAGATATGTCCCGTGTGTGTAGGAAGCACAGTTCTTTTGTTCTGAGCAAGCTCACTTTTCGGACGCCATAGGAAACACAGTAGAGTAGAAGAGTGCTCTTTTCTCAAAAGCAGAGTGTGTTTCTTGTAAGGCAAGCTAGCGTTTTTTCCCAGTCCTAAATGGAGATGAATCCCATGCAGTTTCTGGTCCTACGAGCAAGAGTTGTTTTCTGGTAAGAAGAGTCACTATTGTGCTCCCATTGTCATACACAGGGCAAATAGCACGGGCGTCTGTTCCCAGCATGTACAGTGTATTGGACTGAAGAGGATCTACTCTTCTTGTCAGTTTCCTAAGCAGAGTTGAACTAGATATGGCCCGTGTGTGTAGGAAGCACAGTTCTTTTGTTCTGAGCAAGCTCACTGTTCGGACCACATAGGAAACACAGTAGAGTAGGCGAGTGCTCTTTTCTCAAAAGCAGAGTGTGTTTCTTGTAAGGCGAGCTAGCGTTTGTTTTCCATTCCTAAATGGAGTTGAATCACATGCAGTTTATGGTCCTACAAGCAAGAGTTGTTTTCTGGTAAGAAGAGTCACTATTGAGCTCCCAATGTCATATACAGTGCAAATAGCACTCGCTTCTGCTCCCAGCAAGTACAGTGTATTGGACTGAAGAGGAGCTACTGTTCCTGTCAGTTTCCTAAGCAGAGTTGAACTACATATGGCCTGTGTGTGTAGGAAGCACAGTTCTTTTGTTCTGAGCAAGCTCTCTGTTCAGACCCCATAGGAAACACAGTAGAGTAGAAGAGTACTCTTTTCTCAAAAGCAGAGTGTATTTCTTTTAAGGCGAGCTAGCGTTTGTTTCCCAGTCCAAAATGGAGTTGAATCACATGCAGTTTTTGGTCCTACAAGCAAGCGTTGTTTTCTGCTAAGGAAGTAACTATTGTGCTCCTTTAGCCACACACAGTGCAAATAGCACTCGCGTCTGCTCCCAGCAAGTACAGTGTATTGGAAAGAAGAGGAGCTACTGTTCTTGTCAGTTTCCTAATCAGAGTTGAACTAGATATGACACGTGTGTGTAGTAAGCACATTTCTTTTTTTCTACGCAAGCTCACTGTTCGGACCCCATGGGAAACACAGTAGAGTAGAAGAGTGCTCTTTTCTCAGAAGCAGAGTGAGTTTCTTATAAGGCGAGCTAGCGTTCGTTTCAAAGTCATAAATGGAGTTGAATCCCATGCAGTTTCTGGTCCTATGAGCAAGAGTTGTTTTCTTCTAAAAAGAGTCACTATTACGCTCCCATTTTTATACACAGGGCAAATAGCAATGGCGTCTGTTCCCAGCATGTACAGTGTATTGGACTGAAGAAGATCTACTGTTCTTGTCAGTTTCCTAAGCAGAGTTGAACTAGATATGGCCCGTGTGTGTAGGAAGCACAGTTCTTTTGTTCTGAGCAAGCTCACTGTTCGGACCACATAGGAAACACAGTAGAGTAGGCGAGTGCTCTTTTCTCAAAAGCAGAGTGTGTTTCTTGTAAGGCGAGCTAGCGTTTGTTTCCCAGTCCTAAATGGAGTTGAATCACATGCAGTTTATGGTCCTATGAGCAAGAGTTTTTTTCTGGTAAGGAAAGTCACTATTGCGCTCTCATTGCCACACACAGTCCAAATAGCGCTCGCGTCTGCTCCCAGCAAGTACAGTGTATTGGAAAGAAGAGGAGCTTCTGTTCTTGTCAGTTTCCTAAGCAGAGTTGAACTAGATAACACCCGTGTGTGTAGGAAGCACAGTTCTTTTGCTCTGAGCAAGCTCACTGTTCTGGCCCTATAGGAAACACAGTAGAGTAGAAGAGTGCTCTTTTATCAAAAGCAGAGTGTGTTTCTTGTAGGGTGAGCTAGAGTTTGTTTCCCAGTCCTAAATGGATTTGAATCACATGCAGTTTCTGGTACTATGAGCAAGAGTTGTTTTCTGGTATGGAAAGTCACTATTGTGCTCCCTTTGCCATACACAGTGCAAATAGCACTCGCGTCAGTTCCTAGCACGTACAGTGTATTGGACTGAAGAGGAGCTAATGTTCTTGTCAGTTTCCTAAGAAGAGTTGAACTAGATATGGTCCGTGTGTGTAGGAAGCACAGTTCTATTGTTCTGAGCAAGCTCACTGTTCTGGCCTTATAGGAAACACAGTAGAGTAGAAGAGTGCTCTTTTCTCAAAAGCAGAGTGTGTTTCTTGTAAGGCTAGCTAGTGTTTGTTTCCCAGTCAGAAACGAAGTTGAATCCCATGCAGTTTCTGGTCCTATGAGCAAGAGTTGTTTTCTGGTAAGAAGAGTCACTATTGCGGTCCCATTGCCATACACAGGACAAATAGCACTCGTGTCTGCTCCCAGCAAGTACAGTGTATTGGACTGAAGAGGAGATACTGTTCTTGTCAGTTTCCTAAGCAGAGTTGAACTAGATATGGCCCGTGTGTGTAGGAAGCACAGTTCTTTTGTTCTGAGCAAGCTCACTGTTCGGACACCATAGGAAACACAGTAGAGTAGAAGAGTGCTCTTTTCTCAAAAGCAGAGTGTGTTTCTTGTAAGGCGAGCTAGCATTCGTTTCCCAGTCATAAATGGAGTTGAATCCCATGCAGTTTCTGGTCCTACGATCAAGAGTTGTTTTCTGGTAAGAAGAGTCACAATTACGCTCCCATTGTCATACACAGGGCAAATAGCACGGGTGTCTGTTCCCAGCATGTACAGTGGATTGGACTGAGGAGGATCTACTGTTCTTGTCAGTTTCCTAAGCAGAGTTGGACTAGATATGGCCCGTGTGTGTAGGAAGCACAGTTCTTTTGTTCTAAGCAAGCTCACTGCTCTGAACCTATAGGAAACACAGTAGAGTAGAAGAGTGCTCTTTTCTCAAAAGCAGAGTGTGTTTCTTGTAAGGCTAGCTAGTGTTTGTTTCCCAGTCAGAAACGGAGTTGAATCCCATGCAGTTTCTGGTCCTACGAGCAAGAGTTGTTTTCTGGTAAGAAGAGTCACTATTGAGCTCCCAATGTCATATGCAGTGCAAATAGCCCTCGCTTCTGCTCCCAGCAAGTACAGTATATTGGACTGAAGAGGAGCTACTGTTCTTGTCAGTTTCCTAAGCAGAGTTGACCTACATATGGCACGTGTGTGTAGGAAGCACAGTTCTTTTGTTCTGAGCAATCTCACTGTTCAGACCCCATAGGAAACACAGTAGAGTAGAAGAGTGCTCTTTTCTCAAAAGCAGAGTGTATTTCTTTTAAGGCGAGCTAGCGTTTGTTTCCCAGTCCAAAATGGAGTTGAATCCCATGCAGTTTCTGGTCCTACGAGCAAGAGTTGTTTTCTGGTAAGAAGAGTCACTATTGAGCTCCCAATGTCATATACAGTGCAAATAGCTCTCGCGTCTGCTTCCAGCAAGTACAGTGTATTGGAAAGAAGAGGAGCTTCTGTTCTTGTCAGTTTCCTAAGCAGAGTTGAACTAGATATGACCCGTGTGTGTAGTAAGCACAGTTCTTTTGTTCTGAGCAAGGTCACTGTTCGGACTCCATTGGAAACACAGTAGAGTAGAAGAGTGCTCTTTTCTCAAAAGCAGAGTGTGTTTCTTGTAAGGCTAGCTAGTGTTTGTTTCCCAGTCAGAAACGGAGTTGAATCCCACGCAGTTTCTGGTCCTGCAAGCAAGAGTTGTTTTCTGGTAAGAAGAGTCACTATTGCGTTCTCTTGCCATACACAGTGCAAATAGCACTCGCGTCTGCTCCCAGCAAGTACAGTGTATTGTACTGAACAGGAGATACTGTTCTTGTCAGTTTCCTAAGCAGAGTTGAACTAGATATGGAACGTGTGTGTAGGAAGCACAGTTATTATGTTCAGAGCAAGCTCACTGTTCGGACCCCATAGGAAACACAGTAGAGTAGAAGAGTGCTCTTTTCTCAAAAGCAGAGCGTGTTTCTTTTAAGGCGAGCTAGCATTCGTTTCACAGTCATAAATGGAGTTGAATCCCATGCAGTTTCCGGTCCTACGAGCAAGAGTTGTTTTCTGGTAAGAAGAGTCACAATTACGCTCCCATTGTCATACACAGGGCAAATAGCACGGGTGTCTGTTCCCAGCATATACAGTGTATTGGACTGAGGAGGATCTACTGTTCTTGTCAGTTTCCTAAGCAGAGTTGAACTAGATATGGCCCGTGTGTGTAGGCAGTACAGTTCTTTTGTTCTAAGCACGCTCACTCTTCAGGCCTTATAGGAAACACAGTAGAGTAGAAGAGTGCTCTTTTCTCAAAAGCAGAGTGTGTTTCTTGTAAGGCGAGCTAGCGTTTGTTTCCCAGTCCTAAATGGAGTTGAATCACATGCAGTTTCTGGTCCTACAAGCAAGAGTTGTTTTCTGGTAAGAAGAGTCACTATTGTGCTCTCATTGCCATACACAGTGCAAATAGCACTCGCGTCTGTTCCCAGCAAGTACAGTGTATTGGACAGAAGAGGAGATAGTGTTCTTGTCAGTTTTCTAACCAGAGTTGAACTAGATATGGCCCGTGTGTGTAGGAAGCACAGTTCTTTTGTTCTGAGCAAGCTCACTGTTCGGACCCCATAGGAAACACAGTAGAGTAGAAGAGTGCTCTTTTCTCAAAAGCAGAGCGTGTTTCTTTTAAGGCGAGCTAGCATTTGTTTCCCAGTCCTAAGTGGTGTTGAATAGCATGCAGTTTGTGGTTCTATGAGCAAGAGTTGTGTTCTTGTAAGGAAAGTCACTATTGTGCTCTCATTGCCATACACAGTGCAAATAGCACTCGCGTCTGTTCCCAGCAAGTACAGTGTATTGGACTGAAGAGAATCTACTGTTCTTGTCAGGTTCCTAAGCAGAGTTGAACTAGATATTGCCCGTGTGTGTAGGAAGCACAGTTCTTATGTTCTGAGCAAGCTCACTGTTCTGGCCCTATAGGAAACACAGTAAAGTAGAAGAGTGCTCTTTTCTCTAAAGCAGAGTGTATTTCTTGTAAGGTGAGCTCGCGTTTGTTTCCCAGTCCTAAATGGAGTTGAGTCACAGGCAGTTTTTGGTCCTACCAGCAAGAGTTGTTTTCTGGTAAGAAGAGTCACTATTGCACTCCAAATGCCATACACAGTGTAAATAGCACTGGCGTCTGTTCCCAGCAAGTACAGTGTATTGCACTGAATAGGAGCTACTGTTCTTGTCAGTTTCCTAAGCAGAGTTGAAATAGATATGGCCCGTGTGTAGGAAGCACAGTTCTTTTGTTCTGAGCAAGCTCACTGTTCTGGCCCTATAGGAAACACAGTAGAGTAGAAGAGTGCTCTTTTCTCTAAAGCAGAGTGTGTTTCTTGTAAGGTGAGCTATCGTTTGTTTCCCAGTCCTAAATGGAGTTGAATCACATGCAGTTTCTGGTCCTAGGAGCAAGAGTTGTTATATGGTAAGAAGAGTCACTATTGCGCTGCCATTGCCATACACAGGACAAATAGCACTGGCATCTGTTCCCAGCAAGTACAGTGTATTGGACTGAAGAGGATCTACTGTTCTTGTCAGGTTCCTAAGCAGAATTGAACTAGACATGGCCATGTGTGTAGGAAGCACAGTTCTTTTGTTCTCAGCAAGCTCACTGTTCAGACCCCATAGGAAACACAGTAGAGTAGAAGAGTGTTCTTTTCTCAAAAGCAGAGTGTGTTTCTTGTAAGGCTAGCTAGTGTTTGTTTCCAAGTCAGAAACGGAGTTGAATCCCCCTCAGTTTCTGGTCCTGCAAGCAAGAGTTGTTTTCTCGTAAGAAGAGTCACTATTGCGTTCCCTTGCCATACACAGTGCAAATAGCACTCGCGTCTGTTCCCAGCAAGTACAGTGTATTGGACTGAAGAGGAGATACTGTTCTTGTCAGTTTTCTAACCAGAGTTGAACTAGATATGACCCGTGTGTGTAGGAAGCACAGTTCTTTTGTTCTGAGCAAGCTCACTGTTCAGACACCATAGGAAACACAGTAGAGTAGAAGAGTGCTCTTTTCTCAAAAGCAGAGTGTGTTTCTTTTAAGGCGAGCTAGCATTTGCTTCCCAGTCCTAAATGGCGTTGAATAACATGCAGTTTGTGGTCCTATGAGCAAGAGTTGTGTTCTGGTTAGGAAAGTCACTATTGTGCTCTCATTGCCATACACAGTGCAAATAGCACTCGCGTCTGTTCCCAGCAAGTATTGGACTGAAGAGGATCTACTGTTCTTGTCAGGTTCCTAAGCAGAGTTGAACTAGATATGGCCCGTGTGTGTAGGAAGCACAGTTCTTATGTTCTGAGCAAGCTCACTGTTCTGGCCCTATAGGAAACACAGTAGAGTAGAAGAGTGCCCTTTTCTCTAAAGCAGAGTGTATTTCTTGTAAGGTGAGCTCGCGTTTGTTTTCCAGTCCTAAATGGAGTTGAGTCACAGGCAGTTTTTGGTCCTACGAACAAGAGTTGTTTTCTGGTAAGAAGAGTCACTATTGCACTCCAAATGCTATACACAGTGCAAATAGCACTCCCGTCTGTTCCCAGCAAGTACAGTGTATTGGACTGAAGAGGAGCTACCGTTCTTGTCTGTTTCCTAAGCAGAGTTGAACTAGATATGGCCCATGTGTAGGAAGCACAGTTCTTTTGTTCTGAGCAAGATCAATGTTCGGACCCCATATGAACCACAGTAGAATAGAAGACTGCTCTTTTCTCAAAAGCAGAGTGTGTTTCTTGTAAGGCGAGCTAGCGTTTGTTTCCCAGTCCTAAATGGAGTTGAATCACATGCAGTTTTTGGTCCTACGAGCAAGAGTTGTTTTCTGGTAAGGAAAGTCACTATTGTGCTCCCTTTGCCATATACAGTGCAAATAGCATTCGCGTCTGTTCACAGCAAGTACAGTGTATTGGACTGAAGAGGAGCTACTGTTCTTGTCAGTTTCCTAAGCAGAGTTGAACTAGATATGGCCCGTGTGTGTAGGAAGCACAGTTCTTTTTTTCTGAGCAAACTCACTGTTCGGACCCCATAGGAAACACAGTAGAGCAGAAGAGTGCTCTTTTTTCAAAAGCAGAGTGTGTTACTTGTAAGGCAAGCTAGCGATTGTTTCCCAGTACTAAATGGAGTTGAATCACATCCTGTTTTTGTTCCTACGAGCAAGAGTTGTTTTCTGGTAAGGAAAGTCACTATTGCACTCCCATTTTCATACACAGGGCAAATAGCACTGGCGTCTGTTCCCAGCATGTACAGTGTATTGGACTGAAGAGGATCTACTGTTCTTGTCAGTTTCCTAAGCAGAATTGAACTAGATATGGCCTTATTTGTAGGAAGCACAGTTCTTTTTTTCTGAGCAAACTCACTGTTCTGGCCCTATAGGAAACACAGTAGAGTTGAAGAGTGCTCTTTTCTGAAAAGCAGAGTGTGTTTCTTGTAAGGCGAGCTAGCGTTTGTTTCCCAGTCCTAAATGGAGTTGAATCACATGCACTTTTTGGTCCTATGAGAAAGAGTTGTTTTCTGGTAAGGAATGTCACTATTGCACTCTCATTGCCATACATAGTGCAAATAGCACTCGCGTCTGTTCCCAGCAAGTACAGTGTATTGGACTGAAGCAGAGCTACTGTTCTTGTCAGTTTCCTAAGCAGAGTTGAACTAGATATGGCCCATGTTTGTAGGAAGCACAGTTCTTTTGTTCTGAGCAAGCTCACTGTTCCGACCCCATAGGAAACACAGTAGAGTAGAAGAGTGCTCTTTTCTCAAAAGCAGAGTGTGTTTCTTGTAAGGCGAGCTAGCGTTTGTTTCCTAGTCCTAAATGGAGTTGAATCACATGCAGTTTCTTGTCCTACAAGCAAGAGTTGTTTTCTGCTAAGAAGAGTCACTATTGTGCTCCCATTGTCATACACAGGTTAAATAGCACTGGCGTCTGTTCCCAGCATGTACAGTGTATTGGACTGAAGAGGATCTACTGTTCTTGTCAGTTTCCTAAGCAGAATTGAACTAGATATGGCCGTATTTGTAGGAAGCACAGTTCTTTTTTTCTGAGCAAACTCACTGTTCTGGCCCTATAGGAAACACAGTAGAGTAGAAGAGTGCTCTTTTCTCAAAAGCTGAGAGTGTTTCTTGTAAGGCGAGCTAGTGTTTGTTTCCCAGTCCTAAATGGAGTTGAATCACATGCAGTTTTTGGTCCTATGAGCAAGAGTTGTTTTCTCGTAAGGAAAGTCACTATTGTGCTCCCATTTCCATACACAGTGCAAATAGCACTCGCATCTGTTCCCAGGAAGTACAGTGTATTGGACTGAAGCGGAGCTACTGTTGTTGTCAGTTTCCTAAGCAGAGTTGAAGTGGATATGGCCCCTGTGTGTAGGGAGCACAGTTCTTTGGTTCTGAGCAAGCTCACTGTTCGGACCACATAGAAACACAGAAGAATAGAAGAGTGCTCTTTTCTCAAAAGCAGAGTGTGTTTCTTGTAAGGTGAGCTAGTATTTGTTCCCCAGTCGGAAATAGTGTTGAATCCCATGCAGTTTCTGGTCCTACAAGCAAGAGGTGTTTTCTGATAAGAACAGTCACTATTGTGCTCCTATTGCCATACACAGTACAAATAGGACTCGCGTCTGTTCCCAGCTAGTACAGTGTATTGGACTGAAGAGGAGCTACCGTTCTTGTCTGTTTCCTAAGCAGAGTTGAACTAGATATGCCCCATGTGTGTAGGAAGCACAGTTCTTTTGTTCTGAGCAAGATCAATGTTCGGACCCCATATGAACCACAGTAGAATAGATGACTGCTCTTTTCTCAAAAGCAGAGTGTGTTTCTTGTAAGGCGAGCTAGCGTTTGTTTCCCAGTCCTAAATGGAGTTGAATCACATGCAGTTTTTGGTCCTACGAGCAAGAGTTGTTTTCTGGTAAGGAAAGTCACTATTGTGCTCCCTTTGCCATACACAGTGCAAATAGCACTCGCGTCTGTTCACAGCAAATACAGTGTATTGGAATGAAGAGGAGCTACTGTTCTTGTCAGTTTCCTAAGCAGAGTTGAACTTGATATGGCCCATGTGTGTAGGAAGCACAGTTCTTTTGATCTGAGCAAGCTCACTGTTCGGACCCCATAGGGAACACAGTAGAGTAGAAGAGTGCTCTTTTTTCAAAAGCAGAGTGTGTTACTTGTAAGGCAAGCTAGCGTTTGTTTCCCAGTACTAAATGGAGTTGAATCACATCCTGTTTTTGTTCCTACGAGCAAGAGTTGTTTTCTGGTAAGGAAAGTCACTATTGCACTCCCATTTTCATACACAGGGCAAATAGCACTAGCGTCTGTTCCCAGCATGTACAGTGTATTGGACTGAAGAGGATCTACTGTTCTTGTCAGTTTCCTAAGCAGAATTGAACTAGATATGGCCTTATTTGTAGGAAGCACAGTTCTTTTTTTCTGAGCAAACTCACTGTTCTGGCCCTATAGGAAACACAGTAGAGTTGAAGAGTGCTCTTTTCTGAAAAGCAGAGTGTGTTTCTTGTAAGGCGAGCTAGCGTTTGTTTCCCAGTCCTAAATGGAGTTGAATCACATGCACTTTTTGGTCCTATGAGCAAGAGTTGTTTTCTGGTAAGGAAAGTCACTATTGCACTCTCATTGCCATACACAGTGCAAATAGCACTCGCGTCTGTTCCCAGCAAGTACAGTGTATTGGACTGAAGCAGAGCTACTGTTCTTGTCAGTTTCCTAAGCAGAGTTGAACTAGATATGGCCCATGTTTGTAGGAAGCACAGTTCTTTTGTTCTGAGCAAGCTCACTGTTCGGACCCCATAGGAAACACAGTAGAGTAGAAGAGTGCTCTTTTCTCAAAAGCAGAGTGTGTTTCTTGTAAGGCGAGCTAGCGTTTGTTTCCTAGTCCTAAATGGAGTTGAATCACATGCAGTTTCTTGTCCTACAAGCAAGAGTTGTTTTCTGCTAAGAAGAGTCACTATTGTGCTCCCATTGTCATACACAGGTTAAATAGCACTGGCGTCTGTTCCCAGCATGTACAGTGTATTGGACTGAAGAGGATCTACTGTTCTTGTCAGTTTCCTAAGCAGAATTGAACTAGATATGGCCGAATTTGTAGGAAGCACAGTTCTTTTTTTTCTGAGCAAACTCACTGTTCTGGCCCTGTAGGAAACACAGTAGAGTAGAAGAGTGCTCTTTTCTCAAAAGCTGAGAGTGTTTCTTGTAAGGCGAGCTAGTGTTTGTTTCCCAGTCCTAAATGGAGTTGAATCACATGCAGATTTTGGGCCTATGAGCAAGAGTTGTTTTCTCGTAAGGAAAGTCACTATTGTGCTCCCATTTCCATACACAGTGCAAATAGCACTCGCATCTGTTCCCAGGAAGTACAGTGTATTGGACTGAAGCGGAGCTACTGTTCTTGTCAGTTTCCTAAGCAGAGTTGAAGTGGATATGGCCCCTGTGTGTAGGGAGCACAGTTCTTTTGTTCTGAGCAAGCTCACTGTTCGGACCAAATAGAAACACAGAAGAATAGAAGAGTGCTCTTTTCTCAAAAGCAGAGTGTGTTTCTTGTAAGGCGAGCTAGTATTTGTTCCCCAGTCAGAAATGGTGTTGAATCCCATGCAGTTTCTGGTCCTACAAGCAAGAGGTGTTTTCTGATAAGAACAGTCACTATTGTGCTCCTATTGCCATACACAGTACAAATAGGACTCGCGTCTGTTCCCAGCTAGTACAGTGTATTGGACTGAAGAGGAGCTACCGTTCTTGTCTGTTTCCTAAGCAGAGTTGAACTAGATATGCCCCACGTGTGTAGGAAGCACAGTTCTTTTGTTCTGAGCAAGATCAATGTTCGGACCCCATATGAACCACAGTAGAATAGATGACTGCTCTTTTCTCAAAAGCAGAGTGTGTTTGTTGTAAGGCGAGCTAGCGTTTGTTTCCCAGTCCTAAATGGAGTTGAATCACATGCAGTTTTTGGTCCTACGAGCAAGAGTTGTTTTCTGGTAAGGAAAGTCACTATTGTGCTCCCTTTGCCATACACAGTGCAAATAGCACTCGCGTCTGTTCACAGCAAATACAGTGTATTGGACTGAAGAGGAGCTACTGTTCTTGTCAGTTTCCTAAGCAGAGTTGAACTTGATATGGCCCATGTGTGTAGGAAGCACAGTTCTTTTGATCTGAGCAAGCTCACTGTTCGGACCCCATAGGGAACACAGTAGAGTAGAAGAGTGCTCTTTTCTCAAAAGCAGAGTGTGTTTCTTGTAAGGCGAGCTAGCGTTTGTTTCCCAGTCCTAAATGGAGTTGAATCACATGCAGTTTCTTGTCCTACGAGCAAGAGTTGTTTTCTGGTAAGAAGAGTCACTATTGCTCTCCCATTTCCATACACAGTGCAAATAGCACTCGCATCTGTTCCCAGGAAGTACAGTGTATTGGACTGAAGCGGAGCTACTGTTCTTGTCAGTTTGCTAAGCAGAGTTGAACTAGATATGTCCCGTGTGTGTAGGAAGCACAGTTCTTTTGTTCTGAGCAAGCTCACTGTTCGGACCACATAGGATACACAGTCGAGTAGAAGAGTGCTCTTTTCTCAAAAGAAGAGTGTGTTTCTTGTAAGGAGAGCCAGTGTTTGTTCCCCAGTCAGAAATGGAGTTGAATCCCATGCAGTTTCTGGTCCTACGAGGAACAGGTGTTTTCTGATAAGAAGAGTAACTATTGCGCTCCTATTTCCATACACAGTATAAATAGGACTCGCGTCTGTTCCCAGCTAGTACACTGTATTGGACTGAAGAGGAGCTACCGTTCTTGTCAGTTTCCTAAGCAGAGTTGAACTAGATATGGCCCGTGTGTGTAGGAAGCACAGTTCTTTTGTTCTGAGCAAGCTCACTGTTCGGACCCCATAGGAAACACAGTAGAGCAGAAGAGTGCTCTTTTTTCAAAAGCAGAGTGTGTTTCTTGTAAGGCAAGCTAGCGTTTGTTTCCCAGTACTAAATGGAGTTTAATCACATCCTGTTTTTGTTCCTACTAGCAAGAGTTGTTTTCTGGTAAGGAAAGTCACTATTGCACTCCCATTGTCAGACACAGGGCAAATAGCACTGGCGTCTGTTCCCAGCATGTACAGTGTATTGGACTGAAGAGGATCTACTGTTCTTGTCAGTTTCCTAAGCAGAATTGAACTAGATATGGCCGTATTTGTAGGAAGCACAGTACTTTTGTTCTGAGCAAACTCACTGTTCTGGCCCTATAGGAAACACAGTAGAGTAGAAGAGTGCTCTTTACTCAAAAGCAGAGTGTGTTTCTTGTAAGGCGAGCTAGCGTTTGTTTCCCAGTCCTAAATGGAGTTGAATCCCATGCAGTTTCAGGTCCTACCAGCAAGAGTTGTTTTCTGGTAAGGAAAGTCACTATTGCCCTCCCATTTCCATACACAGTGCAAATAGCACTCGCATCTGTTCCCAGCAAGTACAGTGTATTGGACTGAAGCGGAGCTACTGTTCTTGTCAGTTTCCTAAGCAGAGTTGAACTAGATATGGCCCCTGTGTGTAGAAAGCACAGTTCTTTTTTTCTGAGCAAGCTCACTGTTCGGACCCCATAGGAAAAACAGTCGAGTAGAAGAGTGCTCTTTTCTCAAAAGCAGAGTGTGTTTCTTGTAAGGCGAGCTAGCGTTTGTTTCCCAGTCCAAAATGGAGTTGAAACACATGCAGTTTATTGTCCTACGAGCAAGAGTTGTTTTCTGGTAAGAAGAGTCACTATTGCGCTCCCATTGTCATACACAGGGCAAATAGCACTGGCGTCTGTTCCCAGCATGTACAGTGTATTGGACTGAAGAGGATCTACTGTTCTTGTCAGTTTCCTAACCAGAATTGAACTAGATATGGCCGTATTTGTATGAAGCACAGTTCTTTTGTTCTGAGCAAGCTCACTGTTCTGGTCCTATAGTAAACACAGTAGAGTAGAAGAGTGCTCTTTTCTCAAAAGCAGAGTGTGTTTCTTGTAAGGCGAGCTAGCGTTTGTTTCCCAGTCCTAAATGGAGTTGAATCACATGCAGATTTTGGTCCTATGAGCAAGAGTTTTTTTCTGGTAAGGAAAGTCACTCTTGCACTCCCATTGTCATACACAGTGCAAATAGCACTCGCGTCTGTTCCCAGCAAGTACAGTGTATTGGATTGAAGCGGAGCTAATGTTCTTGTCAGTTTCCTAAGCAGAGTTGAACTAGATATGGCCCGTGTGTGTAGGAAGCATAGTTCTTTTGTTCTGAGCAAGCAACTGTTCGGACCCTATAGGAAACACAGTAGAGTAGAAGAGTGCTCTTTTCTCAAAATCAGAGTGTCTTTCTTGTAAGGCGAGCTAGCGTTTGTTTCCCAGGCATAAATGGAGTTGAATCACATGCAGTTTTTGGTCCTATGATCAAGAGTTGTTTTCTGGTAAAAAAAAAAGTCACTATTGCGCTCCCATTTCCATACACAATGCAAATAGCACTCGCGTCTGTTCCCAGCAAGTACAGTGTATTGGACTGAAGAGGAGCTACTGTTCTTGTCAGTTTCCTAAGCAGAGTTGAACTAGATATGGCCCAGGTGTGTAGTAAGCACAGTTCTTTTGTTCTGAGCAAGCTCACTGTTTGGACCCCATAGGAAAAACAGTAGAGTAGAAGAGTGCTCTTTTATCAAAAGCAGAGTGTGTTTCTTGTAAGGCGAGCTAGCGTTTGTTTCCCAGTCCTAAATGGAGTTGAAACACATGCAGTTTATTGTCCTACGAGCAAGAGTTGTTTTCTGGTAAAAAGAGTTACTATTGTGCTCCCATTGTCATACACAGGGCATTTAGCACTGGCATCTGTTCCCAGCATGTACAGTATATTGGACTGAAGAGGATCTACTGTTCTTGTCAGTTTCATTAGCAGAGTTGAACTAGATATGGCCGTAATTGTAAGAAGCACAGTTCTTTTGTTCTTAACAAACTCACTGTTCTGGCCCTATAGGAAACACAGTAGAGTAGAAGAGTGCTCTTTTCTCAAAAGCAGAGTGTGTTTCTTGTAAGGCGAGCTAGCGTTTGTTTCCCAGTCCTAAATGGAGTTGAATCACATGCAGTTTTTGGTCCTACGAGCAAGAGTTGTTTTCTGGTAAGGAAAGTCACTACTGTGCTCCCTTTGCCATACACAGTGCAAATAGCACTAGCGTTTGTTCCCAGCAAGTACAGTGAATTGGACTGAAGAGGAGCTACTGTTCTTGTCAGTTTCCTAAGCTGAGTTGAACTAGATATGGCCCATGTGTGTAGGAAGCACAATTCTTTTGTTCTGAGCAAGCTCACTGTTCGGACCCCATAGGAAACACAGTAGAGTAGAAGAGTGCGCTTTTCTCAAAAGCAGAGTATGCTTCTTGTAAGGCGAGCTAGCGTTTGTTTCCCAGTCCTAAATGGAGTATAATCACCTGCAGTTTCTTGTCCTACAAGCAAGAGTTGTTTTCTGGTAAGAAGAGTCACTATTGCGCTCCCATTGTCCTACACAGGGCAAATAGCACTCGCGTCTGTTCCCAGCAAGTACAGTGTATTGGATTGAAGCGGAGCTAATGTTCTTGTCAGTTTCCTAAGCAGAGTTGAACTAGATATGGCCCGTGTGTGTAGGAAGCATAGTTCTTTTGTTCTGAGCAAGCAACTGTTCGGACCCTATAGGAAACACAGTAGAGTAGAAGAGTGCTCTTTTCTCAAAATCAGAGTGTCTTTCTTGTAAGGCGAGCTAGCGTTTGTTTCCCAGGCATAAATGGAGTTGAATCACATGCAGTTTTTGGTCCTATGATCAAGAGTTGTTTTCTGGTAAAAAAAAAAAGTCACTATTGCGCTCCCATTTCAATACACAATGCAAATAGCACTCGCGTCTGTTCCCAGCAAGTACAGTGTATTGGACTGAAGAGGAGCTACTGTTCTTGTCAGTTTCCTAAGCAGAATTGAACTAGATATGGCCGTATTTGTAAGAAGCACAGTTCTTTTGTTCTGAGCAAACTCACTGTTCTGGCCCTATAGGAAACACAGTAGAGTAGAAGAGTGCTCTTTTCTCAAAAGCAGAGTGTGTTTCTTGTAAGGCGAGCTAGCGTTTGTTTCCCAGTCCTAAATGGAGTTGAATCACATGCAGTTTTTGGTCCTACGAGCAAGAGTTGTTTTCTGGTAAGGAAAGTCACTACTGCGCTCCCTTTGCCATACACAGTGCAAATAGCACTCGCGTTTGTTCCCAGCAAGCACAGTGAATTGGACTGAAGAGGAGCTACTGTTCTTGTCAGTTTCCTAAGCAGAGTAGAACTAGATATGGCCCATGATTGTAGGAAGCACAGTTCTTTTGTTCTGAGCAAGCTCACTGTTCGGACCCCATAGGAAACACAGTAGGGTAGAAGAGTGCTCTTTTCTCAAAAGCAGAGTGTGTTTCTTGTAAAGCGAGCTAGCGTTTGTTTCCCAGTCCTAAATGGAGTTGAATCACATGCAGTTTCTTGTCCTACAAGCAAGAGTTGTTTTCTGGTAAGAAGAGTCACTATTGCGCTCCCATTGTCATACACAGGGGAAATAGCACTCGCGTCTGTTCCCAGCATATACAGTGTATTGGAATGAAGAGGATCTACTGTTCTTGTCAGTTTCCTAAGCAGAATTGAACTAGATATAGAAGTATTTGTAGGAAGCACAATTCTTTTGTTCTGAGCAAACTCACTGTTCTGGCCCTGTAGGAAACACAGTAGAGTAGAAGAGTGCTCTTTTCTCAAAAGCAGAGTGTGTTTCTTGTAAGGCGAGCTAGCGTTTGTTTCCCAGTCCTAAATGGAGTTGAATCACATGCAGATTTTGGTCCTATGAGCAAGAGTTTTTTTCTGGTAAGGAAAGTCACTCTTGCACTCCCATTGTCATACACAGTGCAAATAGCACTCGCGTCTCCTCCCAGCAAGTACAGTGTATTGGATTGAAGCGGAGCTAATGTTCTTGTCAGTTTCCTAAGCAGAGTTGAACTAGATATGGCCCGTGTGTGTAGGAAGCATAGTTCTTTTGTTCTGAGCAAGCAACTGTTCGGACCCTATAGGAAACACAGTAGAGTAGAAGAGTGCTCTTTTCTCAAAATCAGAGTGTCTTTCTTGTAAGGCGAGCTAGCGTTTGTTTCCCAGGCATAAATGGAGTTGAATCACATGCAGTTTTTGGTCCTATGATCAAGAGTTGTTTTCTGGTAAAAAAAAAAAAGTCACTATTGCGCTCCCATTTCCATACACAATGCAAATAGCACTCGCGTCTGTTCCCAGCAAGTACAGTGTATTGGACTGAAGAGGAGCTACTGTTCTTGTCAGTTTCCTAAGCAGAGTTGAACTAGATATGGCCCAGGTGTGTAGTAAGCACATTTCTTTTGTTCTGAGCAAGCTCACTGTTTGGACCCCATAGGAAAAACAGTAGAGTAGAAGAGTGCTCTTTTATCAAAAGCAGAGTGTGTTTCTTGTAAGGCGAGCTAGCATTTGTTTCCCAGTCCTAAATGGAGTTGAAACACATGCAGTTTATTGTCCTACGAGCAAGAGTTGTTTTCTGGTAAAAAGAGTTACTATTGTGCTCCCATTGTCATACACAGGGCATTTAGCACTGGCATCTGTTCCCAGCATGTACAGTATATTGGACTGAAGAGGATCTACTGTTCTTGTCAGTTTCATTAGCAGAGTTGAACTAGATATGGCCGTAATTGTAAGAAGCACAGTTCTTTTGTTCTTAACAAACTCACTGTTCTGGCCCTATAGGAAACACAGTAGAGTAGAAGAGTGCTCTTTTCTCAAAAGCAGAGTGTGTTTCTTGTAAGGCGAGCTAGCGTTTGTTTCCCAGTCCTAAATGGAGTTGAATCACATGCAGTTTTTGGTCCTACGAGCAAGAGTTGTTTTCTGGTAAGGAAAGTCACTACTGTGCTCCCTTTGCCATACACAGTGCAAATAGCACTAGCGTTTGTTCCCAGCAAGTACAGTGAATTGGACTGAAGAGGAGCTACTGTTCTTGTCAGTTTCCTAAGCTGAGTTGAACTAGATATGGCCCATGTGTGTAGGAAGCACAATTCTTTTGTTCTGAGCAAGCTCACTGTTCGGACCCCATAGGAAACACAGTAGAGTAGAAGAGTGCGCTTTTCTCAAAAGCAGAGTGTGCTTCTTGTAAGGCGAGCTAGCGTTTGTTTCCCAGTCCTAAATGGAGTATAATCACCTGCAGTTTCTTGTCCTACAAGCAAGAGTTGTTTTCTGGTAAGAAGAGTCACTATTGCGCTCCCATTGTCCTACACAGGGCAAATAGCACTCGCGTCTGTTCCCAGCAAGTACAGTGTATTGGATTGAAGCGGAGCTAATGTTCTTGTCAGTTTCCTAAGCAGAGTTGAACTAGATATGGCCCGTGTGTGTAGGAAGCATAGTTCTTTTGTTCTGAGCAAGCAACTGTTCGGACCCTATAGGAAACACAGTAGAGTAGAAGAGTGCTCTTTTCTCAAAATCAGAGTGTCTTTCTTGTAAGGCGAGCTAGCGTTTGTTTCCCAGGCATAAATGGAGTTGAATCACATGCAGTTTTTGGTCCTATGATCAAGAGTTGTTTTCTGGTAAAAAAAAAAAGTCACTATTGCGCTCCCATTTCAATACACAATGCAAATAGCACTCGGGTCTGTTCCCAGCAAGTACAGTGTATTGGACTGAAGAGGAGCTACTGTTCTTGTCAGTTTCCTAAGCAGAATTGAACTAGATATGGCCGTATTTGTAAGAAGCACAGTTCTTTTGTTCTGAGCAAACTCACTGTTCTGGCCCTATAGGAAACACAGTAGAGTAGAAGAGTGCTCTTTTCTCAAAAGCAGAGTGTGTTTCTTGTAAGGCGAGCTAGCGTTTGTTTCCCAGTCCTAAATGGAGTTGAATCACATGCAGTTTTTGGTCCTACGAGCAAGAGTTGTTTTCTGGTAAGGAAAGTCACTACTGCGCTCCCTTTGCCATACACAGTGCAAATAGCACTCGCGTTTGTTCCCAGCAAGCACAGTGAATTGGACTGAAGAGGAGCTACTGTTCTTGTCAGTTTCCTAAGCAGAGTAGAACTAGATATGGCCCATGATTGTAGGAAGCACAGTTCTTTTGTTCTGAGCAAGCTCACTGTTCGGACCCCATAGGAAACACAGTAGGGTAGAAGAGTGCTCTTTTCTCAAAAGCAGAGTGTGTTTCTTGTAAAGCGAGCTAGCGTTTGTTTCCCAGTCCTAAATGGAGTTGAATCACATGCAGTTTCTTGTCCTACAAGCAAGAGTTGTTTTCTGGTAAGAAGAGTCACTATTGCGCTCCCATTGTCATACACAGGGGAAATAGCACTCGCGTCTGTTCCCAGCATATACAGTGTATTGGAATGAAGAGGATCTACTGTTCTTGTCAGTTTCCTAAGCAGAATTGAACTAGATATAGCCGTATTTGTAGGAAGCACAATTCTTTTGTTCTGAGCAAACTCACTGTTCTGGCCCTGTAGGAAACACAGTAGAGTAGAAGAGTGCTCTTTTCTCAAAAGCAGAGTGTGTTTCTTGTAAGGCGAGCTAGCGTTTGTTTCCCAGTCCTAAATGGAGTTGAATCACATGCAGTTTTTGGTCCTATGAGCAAGAGTTGTTTTCTGGTAAGGAAAGTCACTATTGTGCTCCCATTTCCATACACAGTGCAAATAGCACTCGCATCTGTTCCCAGGAAGTACAGTATATTGGACTGAAGCAGAGCTACTGTTCTTGTCAGTTTCCTAAGCAGAGTTGAAGTGGATATGGCCCCTGTGTGTAGGGAGCACAGTTCTTTTGTTCTGAGCAAGCTCACTGTTCGGACCACATAGAAACACAGAAGAATAGAAGAGTGTTCTTTTCTCAAAAGCAGAGTGTGTTTCTTGTAAGGCGAGCTAGTATTTGTTCCCCAGTCAAAAATGGTGTTGAATCCCATGCAGTTTCTGGTCCTACGAGCAAGAGGTGTTTTCTGATAAGAAGAGTCACTATTGTGCTCCTATTGCCATACACAGTACAAATAGGACTCGCGTCTGTTCCCAGCTAGTACAGTGTATTGGACTGAAGAGGAGCTACCATTCTTGTCTGTTTCCTAAGCAGAGTTGAACTAGACATGGCCCATGTGTGTAGGAAGCACAGTTCTTTTTTTCTGAGCAAGATCAATGTTCGGACCCCATATGAACCACAGTAGAATAGAAGACTTCTCTTTTCTCAAAAGCAGAGTGTGTTTCTTGTAAGGCGAGCTAGCGTTTGTTTCCCAGTCCTAAATGGAGTTGAATCACATGCATTTTTTGGTCCTACGAGCAAGAGTTGTTTTCTGGTAAGGAAAGTCACTATTGTGCTCCATTTGCCATACACAGTGCAAATAGCACTCGCGTCTGTTCACAGCAAATACAGTGTATTGGACTGAAGAGGAGCTACTGTTCTTGTCAGTTTCCTAAGCAGAGTTGAACTTGATATGGCCCATGTGTGTAGGAAGCACAGTTCTTTTGATCTGAGCAAGCTCACTGTTCGGACCCCATAGGGAACACAGTAGAGTAGAAGAGTGCTCTTTTCTCAAAAGCAGAGTGTGTTTCTTGTAAGGTGAGCTAGCGTTTGTTTCCCAGTCCTAAATGGAGTTGAAACACATGCAGTTTATTGTCCTACGAGCAAGAGTTGTTTTCTGGTAAGGAAAGTCACTATTGCGCTCCCATTGTCATACAAAGGGCAAATAGCACTGGCGTCTGTTCCCAGCATGTACAGTGTATTGGACTGAAGAGGATCTACTGTTCTTTTCAGTTTCCTAAGCAGAATTGAACTAGATATGGCCGTATTTGTATGAAGCACAGTTCTTTTGTTCTGATCAAGCTCACTGTTCTGGTCCTATAGTAAACACAGTAGAGTAGAAGAGTGCTCTTTTCTCAAAAGCAGAGTGTGTTTCTTGTAAGGCGAGCTAGCGTTTGTTTCCCAGTCCTAAATGGAGTTGAATCACATGCAGATTTTGGGCCTACGAGCAAGAGTTTTTTTCTGGTAAGGAAAGTCACTCTTGTACTCCCATTGTCATACACAGTGCAAATAGCACTCGCGTCTGTTCCCAGCAAGTACAGTGTATTGGACTGAAGCGGAGCTACTGTTCTTGTCAGTTTCCTAAGCAGAGTTGAAGTGGATATGGCCCCTGTGTGTAGGGAGCACAGTTCTTTTGTTCTGAGCAAGCTCACTGTTCGGACCACATAGAAACACAGAAGAATAGAAGAGTGCTCTTTTCTCAAAAGCAGAGTGTGTTTCTTGTAAGGCGAGCTAGTATTTGTTACCCAGTCAGAAATGGTGTTGAATCCCATGCAGTTTCTGGTCCTACAAGGAAGAGGTGTTTTCTGATAAGAAGAGTCACTATTGTGCTCCTATTGCCATACACAGTACAAATAGGACTCGCGTCTGTTCCCAGCTAGTACAGTGTATTGGACTGAAGAGGAGCTACCGTTCTTGTCTGTTTCCTAAGCAGAGTTGAACTAGATATGGCCCATGTGTGTAGGAAGCACAGTTCTTTTGTTCTGAGCAAGATCAATGTTCGGACCCCATATGAACCACAGTAGAATAGAAGACTGCTCTTTTCTCAAAAGCAGAGTGTGTTTCTTGTAAAGCGAGCTAGCGTTTGTTTCCCAGTCCTAAATGGAGTTGAATCACATGCAGTTTTTGGTCCTACGAGCAAGAGTTGTTTTCTGGTAAGGAAAGTCACTATTGTGCTCCCTTTGCCATACACAGTGCAAATAGCATTCGCGTCTGTTCACAGCAAGTACAGTGTATTGGACTGACGCGGAGCTACTGTTCTTGTCAGTTTCCTAAGCAGAGTTGAACTAGATATGGCCCGTTTGTGTAGGAACCACAGTTCTTTTGTTCTGAGCAAACTCACTGTTCGGACCCCATAGGAAACACAGTAGAGCAGAAGAGTGCTCTTTTTTCAAAAGCACAGTGTGTTTCTTGTAAGGCAAGCTAGCGTTTGTTTCCCAGTACTAAATGGAGTTGAATCACATCCTGTTTTTGTTCTTACGAGCAAGAGTTGTTTTCTGGTAAGGAAAGTCACTATTGCGCTCCCATTTTCATACACAGGGCAAATAGCACTGGCGTCTGTTCCCAGCATGTACAGTGTATTGGACTGAAGAGGATCTACTGTTCTTGTCAGTTTCCTAAGCAGAATTGAACTAGATATGGCCTTATTTGTAGGAAGCACAGTTCTTTTTTTCTGAGCAAACTCACTGTTCTGGCCCTATAGGAAACACAGTAGAGTTGAAGAGTGCTCTTTTCTGAAAAGCAGAGTGTGTTTCTTGTAAGGCAAGCTAGCGTTTGTTTCCCAGTCCTAAATGGAGTTGAATCACATGCACTTTTTGGTCCTATGAGCAAGAGTTGTTTTCTGGTAAGGAAAGTCACTATTGCACTCTCATTGCCATACACAGTGCAAATAGCACTCGCGTCTGTTCCCAGCAAGTACAGTGTATTGGACTGAAGCAGAGCTACTGTTCTTGTCAGTTTCCTAAGCAGAGTTGAACTAGATATGGCCCATGTTTGTAGGAAGCACAGTTCTTTTGTTCTGAGCAAGCTCACTGTTCGGACCCCATAGGAAACACAGTAGAGTAGAAGAGTGCTCTTTTCTCAAAAGCAGAGTGTGTTTCTTGTAAGGCGAGCTAGCGTTTGTTTCCCAGTCCTAAATGGAGTTGAATCACATGCAGTTTCTTGTCCTACAAGCAAGAGTTGTTTTCTGCTAAGAAGAGTCACTATTGTGCTCCCATTGTCATACACAGGTTAAATAGCACTGGCGTCTGTTCCCAGCATGTACAGTGTATTGGACTGAAGAGGATCTACTGTTCTTGTCAGTTTCCTAAGCAGAATTGAACTAGATATGGCCGTATTTGTAGGAAGCACAGTTCTTTTTTTCTGAGCAAACTCACTGTTCTGGCCCTGTAGGAAACACAGTAGAGTAGAAGAGTGCTCTTTTCTCAAAAGCTGAGTGTGTTTCTTGTAAGGCGAGCTAGCGTTTGTTTCCCAGTCCTAAATGGAGTTGAATCACATGCAGTTTTTGGTCCTATGAGCAAGAGTTGTTTTCTGGTAAGGAAAGTCACTATTGTGCTCCCATTTCCATACACAGTGCAAATAGCACTCGCATCTGTTCCCAGGAAGTACAGTGTATTGGACTGAAGCGGAGCTACTGTTCATGTCAGTTTCCTAAGCAGAGTTGAAGTGGATATGGCCCCTGTGTGTAGGGAGCACAGTTCTTTTGTTCTGAGCAAGCTCACTGTTCGGACCACATAGAAACACAGAAGAATAGATGAGTGCTCTTTTCTCAAAAGCAGAGTGTGTTTCTTGTAAGGCGAGCTAGTATTTGTTCCCCAGTCAGAAATGGTGTTGAATACCATGCAGTTTCTGGTCCTACAAGCAAGAGGTGTTTTCTGATAAGAACAGTCACTATTGTGCTCCTATTGCCATACACAGTACAAATAGGACTCGCGTCTGTTCCCAGCTAGTACAGTGTATTGGACTGAAGAGGAGCTACCGTTCTTGTCTGTTTCCTAAGCAGAGTTGAACTAGATATGCCCCATGTGTGTAGGAAGCACAGTTCTTTTGTTCTGAGCAAGATCAATGTTCAGACCCATTATGAACCACAGTAGAATAGATGACTGCTCTTTTCTCAAAAGCAGAGTGTGTTTCTTGTAAGGCGAGCTAGCGTTTGTTTCCCAGTCCTAAATGGAGTTGAATCACATGCAGTTTTTGGTCCTACGAGCAAGAGTTGTTTTCTGGTAAGGAAAGTCACTATTGTGCTCCCTTTGCCATACACAGTGCAAATAGCATTCGCGTCTGTTCACAGCAAGTACAGTGTATTGGACTGAAGAGGAGCTACTGTTCTTGTCAGTTTCCTAAGCAGAGTTGCACTAGATATGGCTTGTGTGTGTAGGAAGCACAGTTCTTTTGTTCTGAGCAAACTCACTGTTCGGACCCCATAGGAAACACAGTAGAGCAGAAGAGTGCTCTTTTTTCAAAAGCACAGTGTGTTTCTTGTAAGGCAAGCTAGCGTTTGTTTCCCAGTACTAAATGGAGTTGAATCACATCCTGTTTTTGTTCTTACGAGCAAGAGTTGTTTTCTGGTAAGGAAAGTCACTATTGCGCTCCCATTTTCATACACAGGGCAAATAGCACTGGCGTCTGTTCCCAGCATGTACAGTGTGTTGGACTGAAGAGGATCTACTGTTCTTGTCAGTTTCCTAAGCAGAATTGAACTAGATATGGCCTTATTTGTAGGAAGCACAGTTCTTTTTTTCTGAGCAAACTCACTGTTCTGGCCCTATAGGAAACACAGTAGAGTTGAAGAGTGCTCTTTTCTGAAAAGCAGAGTGTGTTTCTTGTAAGGCGAGCTAGCGTTTGTTTCCCAGTCCTAAATGGAGTTGAATCACATGCACTTTTTGGTCCTATGAGCAAGAGTTGTTTTCTGGTAAGGAAAGTCACTATTGCACTCTCATTGCCATACACAGTGCAAATAGCACTCGCGTCTGTTCCCAGCAAGTACAGTGTATTGGACTGAAGCAGAGCTACTGTTCTTGTCAGTTTCCTAAGCAGAGTTGAACTAGATATGGCCCATGTTTGTAGGAAGCACAGTTCTTTTGTTCTGAGCAAGCTCACTGTTCGGACCCCATAGGAAACACAGTAGAGTAGAAGAGTGCTCTTTTCTCAAAAGCAGAGTGTGTTTCTTGTAAGGCGAGCTAGCGTTTGTTTCCCAGTCCTAAATGGAGTTGAATCACATGCAGTTTCTTGTCCTACAAGCAAGAGTTGTTTTCTGCTAAGAAGAGTCACTATTGTGCTCCCATTGTCATACACAGGTTAAATAGCACTGGCGTCTGTTCCCAGCATGTACAGTGTATTGGACTGAAGAGGATCTACTGTTCTTGTCAGTTTCCTAAGCAGAATTGAACTAGATATGGCCGTATTTGTAGGAAGCACAGTTCTTTTTTTCTGAGCAAACTCACTGTTCTGGCCCTGTAGGAAACACAGTAGAGTAGAAGAGTGCTCTTTTCTCAAAAGCTGAGTGTGTTTCTTGTAAGGCGAGCTAGCGTTTGTTTCCCAGTCCTAAATGGAGTTGAATCACATGCAGTTTTTGGTCCTATGAGCAAGAGTTGTTTTCTGGTAAGGAAAGTCACTATTGTGCTCCCATTTCCATACACAGTGCAAATAGCACTCGCATCTGTTCCCAGGAAGTACAGTGTATTGGACTGAAGCGGAGCTACTGTTCATGTCAGTTTCCTAAGCAGAGTTGAAGTGGATATGGCCCCTGTGTGTAGGGAGCACAGTTCTTTTGTTCTGAGCAAGCTCACTGTTCGGACCACATAGAAACACAGAAGAATAGAAGAGTGCTCTTTTCTCAAAAGCAGAGTGTGTTTCTTGTAAGGCGAGCTAGTATTTGTTCCCCAGTCAGAAATGGTGTTGAATACCATGCAATTTCTGGTCCTACAAGCAAGAGGTGTTTTCTGATAAGAACAGTCACTATTGTGCTCCTATTGCCATACACAGTACAAATAGGACTCGCGTCTGTTCCCAGCTAGTACAGTGTATTGGACTGAAGAGGAGCTACCGTTCTTGTCTGTTTCCTAAGCAGAGTTGAACTAGATATGCCCCATGTGTGTAGGAAGCACAGTTCTTTTGTTCTGAGCAAGATCAATGTTCAGACCCATTATGAACCACAGTAGAATAGATGACTGCTCTTTTCTCAAAAGCAGAGTGTGTTTCTTGTAAGGCGAGCTAGCGTTTGTTTCCCAGTCCTAAATGGAGTTGAATCACATGCAGTTTTTGGTCCTACGAGCAAGAGTTGTTTTCTGGTAAGGAAAGTCACTATTGTGCTCCCTTTGCCATACACAGTGCAAATAGCACTCGCGTCTGTTCACAGCAAATACAATGTATTGGTCTAAAGAGGAGCTACTGTTCTTGTCAGTTTCCTAAGCAGAGTTGAACTTGATATGGCCCATGTGTGTAGGAAGCACAGTTCTTTTGATCTGAGCAAGCTCACAGTTCGGACCCCATAGGGAACACAGTAGAGTAGACGAGAGCTCTTTTCTCAAAAGCAGAGTGTGTTTCTTGTAAGGCGAGCTAGCGTTTGTTTCCCAGTCCTAAATGGAGTTGAATCACATGCAGTTTCTTGTCCTACGAGCAAGAGTTGTTTTCTGGTAAGAAGAGTCACTATTGCTCTCCCATTTCCATACACAGTGCAAATAGCACTCGCATCTGTTCCCAGGAAGTACAGTGTATTGGACTGAAGCGGAGCTACTGTTCTTGTCAGTTTCCTAAGCAGAGTTGAACTAGATATGTCCCGTGTGTGTAGGAAGCACAGTTCTTTTGTTCTGAACAAGCTCACTGTTCGGACCACATAGGATACACAGTCGAGTATAAGAGTGCTCTTTTCTCAAAAGCAGAGTGTGTTTCTTGTAAGGCGAGCTAGTGTTTGTTCCCCAGTCATAAATGGAGTTGAATCCCATGCAGTTTCTGGTCCTACGAGGAACAGGTGTTTTCTGATAAGAAGAGTAACTATTGCGCTCCTATTTCCATACAACAGTATAAATAGGACTCGCGTCTGTTCCCAGCTAGTACACTGTATTGGACTGAAGAGGAGCTACCGTTCTTGTCAGTTTCCAAAGCAGAGTTGAACTAGATATGGCCCGTGTGTGTAGGAAGCACAGTTCTTTTGTTCTGAGCAAGCTCACTGTTCGGACCACATAGGAAACACAGTAGAGCAGAAGAGTGCTCTTTTTTCAAAAGCAGAGTGTGTTTCTTGTAAGGCAAGCTAGCGTTTGTTTCCCAGTACTAAATGGAGTTTAATCACATCCTGTTTTTGTTCCTACTAGCAAGAGTTGTTTTCTGGTAAGGAAAGTCACTATTGCACTCCCATTGTCAGACACAGGGCAAATAGCACTGGCGTCTGTTCCCAGCATGTACAGTGTATTGGACTGAAGAGGATCTACTGTTTTTGTCAGTTTCCTAAGCAGAATTGAACTAGATACGGCCGTATTTGTAGGAAGCACAGTACTTTTGTTCTGAGCAAACTCACTGTTCTGGCCCTATAGGAAACACAGTAGAGTAGAAGAGTGCTCTTTTCTCAAAAGCAGAGTGTGTTTCTTGTAAGGCGAGCTAGCGTTTGTTTCCCAGTCCTAAATGGAGTAGAATCCCATGCAGTTTCTGGTCCTACCAGCAAGAGTTGTTTTCTGGTAAGGAAAGTCACTATTGCGCTCCCATTTCCATACACAGTGCAAATAGCACTCGCATCTGTTCCCAGCAAGTACAGTGTATTGGACTGAAGCGGAGCTACTGTTCTTGTCAGTTTCCTAAGCAGAGTTGAACTAGATATGTTCCCTGTGTGTAGAAAGCACAGTTATTTTTTTCTGAGCAAGCTCACTGTTCGGACCCCATAGGAAAAACAGTCGAGTAGAAGAGTGCTCTTTTCTCAAAAGCAGAGTGTGTTTCTTGTAAGGCGAGCTAGCGTTTGTTTCCCAGTCCAAAATGGAGTTGAAACACATGCACTTTATTGTCCTACGAGTAAGAGTTGTTTTCTGGTAAGAAGAGTCACTATTGCGCTCCCATTGTCATACAAAGGGCAAATAGCACTGGCGTCTGTTCCCAGCATGTACAGTGTATTGGACTGAAGAGGATCTACTGTTCTTTTCAGTTTCCTAAGCAGAATTGAACTAGATATGGCCGTATTTGTATGAAGCACAGTTCTTTTTTTCTGAGCAAGCTCACTGTTCGGACCCCATAGGAAAAACAGTCGAGTAGAAGAGTGCTCTTTTCTCAAAAGCAGAGTGTGTTTCTTGTAAGGTGAGCTAGCGTTTGTTTCCCAGTCCTAAATGGAGTTGAATCACATGCAGATTTTGGGCCTACGAGCAAGAGTTTTTTTCTGGTAAGGAAAGTCACTCTTGTACTCCCATTGTCATACACAGTGCAAATAGCACTCGCGTCTGTTCCCAGCAAGTACAGTGTATTGGACTGAAGCGGAGCTAATGTTCTTGTCAGTTTCCTAAGCAGAGTTGAACTAGATATGGCCCGTGTGTGTAGGAAGCACAGTTCTTTTGTTCTGAGCAAGCTACTGTTCGGACCCCATAGGAAACACAGTAGAGTAGAAGAGTGCTCTTTTCTCAAAATCAGAGTGTCTTTCTTGTAAGGCAAGCTAGCGTTTGTTTCCCAGGCATAAATGGAGTTGAATCCCATGCAGTTTTTGGTCCTATGATCAAGAGTTGTTTTCTGGTAAAAAAAAAAAGTCACTATTGCGCTCCCATTTCCATACACAATGCAAATAGCACTCGCGTCTGTTCCCAGCAAGTACAGTGTATTGGACTGAAGAGGAGCTACTGTTCTTGTCAGTTTCCTAAGCAGAGTTGAACTAGATATGGCCCAGGTGTGTAGTAAGCACAGTTCTTTTGTTCTGAGCAAGCTCACTGTTTGGACCCCATAGGAAAAACAGTAGAGTAGAAGAGTGCTCTTTTATCAAAAGCAGAGTGTGTTTCTTGTAAGGCGAGCTAGCGTTTGTTTCCCAGTCCTAAATGGAGTTGAATCTCATGCAGTTTCTTGTCCTACGAGCAAGAGTTGTTTTCTGGTAAAAAGAGTTACTATTGTGCTCCCATTGTCATACACAGGGCAAATAGCACTGGCATCTGTTCCCAGCATGTACAGTATATTGGACTGAAGAGGATCTACTGTTCTTGTCAGTTTCATAAGCAGAGTTGAACTAGATATGGCCGTATTTGTAAGAAGCACAGTTCTTTTGTTCTTAACAAACTCACTGTTCTGGCCCTATAGGAAACACAGTAGAGTAGAAGAGTGCTCTTTTCTCAAAAGCAGAGTGTGTTTCTTGTAAGGCGATCTAGCATTTGTTTCCCAGTCCTAAATGGAGTTGAATCACATGCAGTTTTTGGTCCTACGAGCAAGAGTTGTTTTCTGGTAAGGAAAGTCACTACTGTGCTCCCTTTGCCATACACATTGCAAATAGCACTAGCGTTTGTTCCCAGCAAGTACAGTGAATTGGACTGAAGAGGAGCTACTGTTCTTGTCAGTTTCCTAAGCAGAATTGAACTAGATATGGCCTTATTTGTAGGAAGCACAGTTCTTTTGTTCTGAGCAAACTCACTGTTCTGGCCCTATAGGAAACACAGTAGAGTTGAAGAGTGCTCTTTTCTGAAAAGCAGAGTGTGTTTCTTGTAAGGCGAGCTAGCGTTTGTTTCCCAGTCCTAAATGGAGTTGAATCACATGCACTTTTTGGTCCTATGAGCAAGAGTTTTTTTCTGGTAAGGAAAGTCACTATTGCACTCTCATTGCCATACACAGTGCAAATAGCACTCGCGTCTGTTCCCAGCAAGTACAGTGTATTGGACTGAAGAGGAGCTACTGTTCTTGTCAGTTTCCTAAGCAGAGTTGAACTAGATATGGCCCATGTGTGTAGTAAGCACAGTTCTTTTGATCTGAGCAAGCTCACTGTTCGGACCCCATAGGGAACACAGTAGAGTAGAAGAGTGCTCTTTTCTCAAAAGCAGAGTGTGTTTCTTGTAAGGTGAGCTAGCGTTTGTTTCCCAGTCCTAAATGGAGTTGAAACACATGCAGTTTATTGTCCTACGAGCAAGAGTTGTTTTCTGGTAAGGAAAGTCACTATTGCGCTCCCATTGTCATACAAAGGGCAAATAGCACTGGCGTCTGTTCCCAGCATGTACAGTGTATTGGACTGAAGAGGATCTACTGTTCTTTTCAGTTTCCTAAGCAGAATTGAACTAGATATGGCCGTATTTGTATGAAGCACAGTTCTTTTGTTCTGATCAAGCTCACTGTTCTGGTCCTATAGTAAACACAGTAGAGTAGAAGAGTGCTCTTTTCTCAAAAGCAGAGTGTGTTTCTTGTAAGGCGAGCTAGCGTTTGTTTCCCAGTCCTAAATGGAGTTGAATCACATGCAGATTTTGGGCCTACGAGCAAGAGTTTTTTTCTGGTAAGGAAAGTCACTCTTGTACTCCCATTGTCATACACAGTGCAAATAGCACTCGCGTCTGTTCCCAGCAAGTACAGTGTATTGGACTGAAGCGGAGCTACTGTTCTTGTCAGTTTCCTAAGCAGAGTTGAAGTGGATATGGCCCCTGTGTGTAGGGAGCACAGTTCTTTTGTTCTGAGCAAGCTCACTGTTCAGACCACATAGAAACACAGAAGAATAGAAGAGTGCTCTTTTCTCAAAAGCAGAGTGTGTTTCTTGTAAGGCGAGCTAGTATTTGTTACCCAGTCAGAAATGGTGTTGAATCCCATGCAGTTTCTGGTCCTACAAGGAAGAGGTGTTTTCTGATAAGAAGAGTCACTATTGTGCTCCTATTGCCATACACAGTACAAATAGGACTCGCGTCTGTTCCCAGCTAGTACAGTGTATTGGACTGAAGAGGATCTACCGTTCTTGTCTGTTTCCTAAGCAGAGTTGAACTAGATATGGCCCATGTGTGTAGGAAGCACAGTTCTTTTGTTCTGAGCAAGATCAATGTTCGGACCCCATATGAACCACAGTAGAATAGAAGACTGCTCTTTTCTCAAAAGCAGAGTGTGTTTCTTGTAAAGCGAGCTAGCGTTTGTTTCCCAGTCCTAAATGGAGTTGAATCACATGCAGTTTTTGGTCCTACGAGCAAGAGTTGTTTTCTGGTAAGGAAAGTCACTATTGTGCTCCCTTTGCCATACACAGTGCAAATAGCATTCGCGTCTGTTCACAGCAAGTACAGTGTATTGGACTGACGCGGAGCTACTGTTCTTGTCAGTTTCCTAAGCAGAGTTGAACTAGATATGGCCCGTTTGTGTAGGAACCACAGTTCTTTTGTTCTGAGCAAACTCACTGTTCGGACCCCATAGGAAACACAGTAGAGCAGAAGAGTGCTCTTTTTTCAAAAGCACAGTGTGTTTCTTGTAAGGCAAGCTAGCGTTTGTTTCCCAGTACTAAATGGAGTTGAATCACATCCTGTTTTTGTTCTTACGAGCAAGAGTTGTTTTCTGGTAAGGAAAGTCACTATTGCGCTCCCATTTTCATACACAGGGCAAATAGCACTGGCGTCTGTTCCCAGCATGTACAGTGTATTGGACTGAAGAGGATCTACTGTTCTTGTCAGTTTCCTAAGCAGAATTGAACTAGATATGGCCTTATTTGTAGGAAGCACAGTTCTTTTTTTCTGAGCAAACTCACTGTTCTGGCCCTATAGGAAACACAGTAGAGTTGAAGAGTGCTCTTTTCTGAAAAGCAGAGTGTGTTTCTTGTAAGGCAAGCTAGCGTTTGTTTCCCAGTCCTAAATGGAGTTGAATCACATGCACTTTTTGGTCCTATGAGCAAGAGTTGTTTTCTGGTAAGGAAAGTCACTATTGCACTCTCATTGCCATACACAGTGCAAATAGCACTCGCGTCTGTTCCCAGCAAGTACAGTGTATTGGACTGAAGCAGAGCTACTGTTCTTGTCAGTTTCCTAAGCAGAGTTGAACTAGATATGGCCCATGTTTGTAGGAAGCACAGTTCTTTTGTTCTGAGCAAGCTCACTGTTCGGACCCCATAGGAAACACAGTAGAGTAGAAGAGTGCTCTTTTCTCAAAAGCAGAGTGTGTTTCTTGTAAGGCGAGCTAGCGTTTGTTTCCCAGTCCTAAATGGAGTTGAATCACATGCAGTTTCTTGTCCTACAAGCAAGAGTTGTTTTCTGCTAAGAAGAGTCACTATTGTGCTCCCATTGTCATACACAGGTTAAATAGCACTGGCGTCTGTTCCCAGCATGTACAGTGTATTGGACTGAAGAGGATCTACTGTTCTTGTCAGTTTCCTAAGCAGAATTGAACTAGATATGGCCGTATTTGTAGGAAGCACAGTTCTTTTTTTCTGAGCAAACTCACTGTTCTGGCCCTGTAGGAAACACAGTAGAGTAGAAGAGTGCTCTTTTCTCAAAAGCTGAGTGTGTTTCTTGTAAGGCGAGCTAGCGTTTGTTTCCCAGTCCTAAATGGAGTTGAATCACATGCAGTTTTTGGTCCTATGAGCAAGAGTTGTTTTCTGGTAAGGAAAGTCACTATTGTGCTCCCATTTCCATACACAGTGCAAATAGCACTCGCATCTGTTCCCAGGAAGTACAGTGTATTGGACTGAAGCGGAGCTACTGTTCATGTCAGTTTCCTAAGCAGAGTTGAAGTGGATATGGCCCCTGTGTGTAGGGAGCACAGTTCTTTTGTTCTGAGCAAGCTCACTGTTCGGACCACATAGAAACACAGAAGAATAGATGAGTGCTCTTTTCTCAAAAGCAGAGTGTGTTTCTTGTAAGGCGAGCTAGTATTTGTTCCCCAGTCAGAAATGGTGTTGAATACCATGCAGTTTCTGGTCCTACAAGCAAGAGGTGTTTTCTGATAAGAACAGTCACTATTGTGCTCCTATTGCCATACACAGTACAAATAGGACTCGCGTCTGTTCCCAGCTAGTACAGTGTATTGGACTGAAGAGGAGCTACCGTTCTTGTCTGTTTCCTAAGCAGAGTTGAACTAGATATGCCCCATGTGTGTAGGAAGCACAGTTCTTTTGTTCTGAGCAAGATCAATGTTCAGACCCATTATGAACCACAGTAGAATAGATGACTGCTCTTTTCTCAAAAGCAGAGTGTGTTTCTTGTAAGGCGAGCTAGCGTTTGTTTCCCAGTCCTAAATGGAGTTGAATCACATGCAGTTTTTGGTCCTACGAGCAAGAGTTGTTTTCTGGTAAGGAAAGTCACTATTGTGCTCCCTTTGCCATACACAGTGCAAATAGCATTCGCGTCTGTTCACAGCAAGTACAGTGTATTGGACTGAAGAGGAGCTACTGTTCTTGTCAGTTTCCTAAGCAGAGTTGCACTAGATATGGCTTGTGTGTGTAGGAAGCACAGTTCTTTTGTTCTGAGCAAACTCACTGTTCGGACCCCATAGGAAACACAGTAGAGCAGAAGAGTGCTCTTTTTTCAAAAGCACAGTGTGTTTCTTGTAAGGCAAGCTAGCGTTTGTTTCCCAGTACTAAATGGAGTTGAATCACATCCTGTTTTTGTTCTTACGAGCAAGAGTTGTTTTCTGGTAAGGAAAGTCACTATTGCGCTCCCATTTTCATACACAGGGCAAATAGCACTGGCGTCTGTTCCCAGCATGTACAGTGTGTTGGACTGAAGAGGATCTACTGTTCTTGTCAGTTTCCTAAGCAGAATTGAACTAGATATGGCCTTATTTGTAGGAAGCACAGTTCTTTTTTTCTGAGCAAACTCACTGTTCTGGCCCTATAGGAAACACAGTAGAGTTGAAGAGTGCTCTTTTCTGAAAAGCAGAGTGTGTTTCTTGTAAGGCGAGCTAGCGTTTGTTTCCCAGTCCTAAATGGAGTTGAATCACATGCACTTTTTGGTCCTATGAGCAAGAGTTGTTTTCTGGTAAGGAAAGTCACTATTGCACTCTCATTGCCATACACAGTGCAAATAGCACTCGCGTCTGTTCCCAGCAAGTACAGTGTATTGGACTGAAGCAGAGCTACTGTTCTTGTCAGTTTCCTAAGCAGAGTTGAACTAGATATGGCCCATGTTTGTAGGAAGCACAGTTCTTTTGTTCTGAGCAAGCTCACTGTTCGGACCCCATAGGAAACACAGTAGAGTAGAAGAGTGCTCTTTTCTCAAAAGCAGAGTGTGTTTCTTGTAAGGCGAGCTAGCGTTTGTTTCCCAGTCCTAAATGGAGTTGAATCACATGCAGTTTCTTGTCCTACAAGCAAGAGTTGTTTTCTGCTAAGAAGAGTCACTATTGTGCTCCCATTGTCATACACAGGTTAAATAGCACTGGCGTCTGTTCCCAGCATGTACAGTGTATTGGACTGAAGAGGATCTACTGTTCTTGTCAGTTTCCTAAGCAGAATTGAACTAGATATGGCCGTATTTGTAGGAAGCACAGTTCTTTTTTTCTGAGCAAACTCACTGTTCTGGCCCTGTAGGAAACACAGTAGAGTAGAAGAGTGCTCTTTTCTCAAAAGCTGAGTGTGTTTCTTGTAAGGCGAGCTAGCGTTTGTTTCCCAGTCCTAAATGGAGTTGAATCACATGCAGTTTTTGGTCCTATGAGCAAGAGTTGTTTTCTGGTAAGGAAAGTCACTATTGTGCTCCCATTTCCATACACAGTGCAAATAGCACTCGCATCTGTTCCCAGGAAGTACAGTGTATTGGACTGAAGCGGAGCTACTGTTCATGTCAGTTTCCTAAGCAGAGTTGAAGTGGATATGGCCCCTGTGTGTAGGGAGCACAGTTCTTTTGTTCTGAGCAAGCTCACTGTTCGGACCACATAGAAACACAGAAGAATAGAAGAGTGCTCTTTTCTCAAAAGCAGAGTGTGTTTCTTGTAAGGCGAGCTAGTATTTGTTCCCCAGTCAGAAATGGTGTTGAATACCATGCAATTTCTGGTCCTACAAGCAAGAGGTGTTTTCTGATAAGAACAGTCACTATTGTGCTCCTATTGCCATACACAGTACAAATAGGACTCGCGTCTGTTCCCAGCTAGTACAGTGTATTGGACTGAAGAGGAGCTACCGTTCTTGTCTGTTTCCTAAGCAGAGTTGAACTAGATATGCCCCATGTGTGTAGGAAGCACAGTTCTTTTGTTCTGAGCAAGATCAATGTTCAGACCCATTATGAACCACAGTAGAATAGATGACTGCTCTTTTCTCAAAAGCAGAGTGTGTTTCTTGTAAGGCGAGCTAGCGTTTGTTTCCCAGTCCTAAATGGAGTTGAATCACATGCAGTTTTTGGTCCTACGAGCAAGAGTTGTTTTCTGGTAAGGAAAGTCACTATTGTGCTCCCTTTGCCATACACAGTGCAAATAGCACTCGCGTCTGTTCACAGCAAATACAATGTATTGGTCTAAAGAGGAGCTACTGTTCTTGTCAGTTTCCTAAGCAGAGTTGAACTTGATATGGCCCATGTGTGTAGGAAGCACAGTTCTTTTGATCTGAGCAAGCTCACAGTTCGGACCCCATAGGGAACACAGTAGAGTAGACGAGAGCTCTTTTCTCAAAAGCAGAGTGTGTTTCTTGTAAGGCGAGCTAGCGTTTGTTTCCCAGTCCTAAATGGAGTTGAATCACATGCAGTTTCTTGTCCTACGAGCAAGAGTTGTTTTCTGGTAAGAAGAGTCACTATTGCTCTCCCATTTCCATACACAGTGCAAATAGCACTCGCATCTGTTCCCAGGAAGTACAGTGTATTGGACTGAAGCGGAGCTACTGTTCTTGTCAGTTTCCTAAGCAGAGTTGAACTAGATATGTCCCGTGTGTGTAGGAAGCACAGTTCTTTTGTTCTGAACAAGCTCACTGTTCGGACCACATAGGATACACAGTCGAGTATAAGAGTGCTCTTTTCTCAAAAGCAGAGTGTGTTTCTTGTAAGGCGAGCTAGTGTTTGTTCCCCAGTCATAAATGGAGTTGAATCCCATGCAGTTTCTGGTCCTACGAGGAACAGGTGTTTTCTGATAAGAAGAGTAACTATTGCGCTCCTATTTCCATACAACAGTATAAATAGGACTCGCGTCTGTTCCCAGCTAGTACACTGTATTGGACTGAAGAGGAGCTACCGTTCTTGTCAGTTTCCAAAGCAGAGTTGAACTAGATATGGCCCGTGTGTGTAGGAAGCACAGTTCTTTTGTTCTGAGCAAGCTCACTGTTCGGACCACATAGGAAACACAGTAGAGCAGAAGAGTGCTCTTTTTTCAAAAGCAGAGTGTGTTTCTTGTAAGGCAAGCTAGCGTTTGTTTCCCAGTACTAAATGGAGTTTAATCACATCCTGTTTTTGTTCCTACTAGCAAGAGTTGTTTTCTGGTAAGGAAAGTCACTATTGCACTCCCATTGTCAGACACAGGGCAAATAGCACTGGCGTCTGTTCCCAGCATGTACAGTGTATTGGACTGAAGAGGATCTACTGTTTTTGTCAGTTTCCTAAGCAGAATTGAACTAGATACGGCCGTATTTGTAGGAAGCACAGTACTTTTGTTCTGAGCAAACTCACTGTTCTGGCCCTATAGGAAACACAGTAGAGTAGAAGAGTGCTCTTTTCTCAAAAGCAGAGTGTGTTTCTTGTAAGGCGAGCTAGCGTTTGTTTCCCAGTCCTAAATGGAGTAGAATCCCATGCAGTTTCTGGTCCTACCAGCAAGAGTTGTTTTCTGGTAAGGAAAGTCACTATTGCGCTCCCATTTCCATACACAGTGCAAATAGCACTCGCATCTGTTCCCAGCAAGTACAGTGTATTGGACTGAAGCGGAGCTACTGTTCTTGTCAGTTTCCTAAGCAGAGTTGAACTAGATATGTTCCCTGTGTGTAGAAAGCACAGTTATTTTTTTCTGAGCAAGCTCACTGTTCGGACCCCATAGGAAAAACAGTCGAGTAGAAGAGTGCTCTTTTCTCAAAAGCAGAGTGTGTTTCTTGTAAGGCGAGCTAGCGTTTGTTTCCCAGTCCAAAATGGAGTTGAAACACATGCACTTTATTGTCCTACGAGTAAGAGTTGTTTTCTGGTAAGAAGAGTCACTATTGCGCTCCCATTGTCATACAAAGGGCAAATAGCACTGGCGTCTGTTCCCAGCATGTACAGTGTATTGGACTGAAGAGGATCTACTGTTCTTTTCAGTTTCCTAAGCAGAATTGAACTAGATATGGCCGTATTTGTATGAAGCACAGTTCTTTTTTTCTGAGCAAGCTCACTGTTCGGACCCCATAGGAAAAACAGTCGAGTAGAAGAGTGCTCTTTTCTCAAAAGCAGAGTGTGTTTCTTGTAAGGTGAGCTAGCGTTTGTTTCCCAGTCCTAAATGGAGTTGAATCACATGCAGATTTTGGGCCTACGAGCAAGAGTTTTTTTCTGGTAAGGAAAGTCACTCTTGTACTCCCATTGTCATACACAGTGCAAATAGCACTCGCGTCTGTTCCCAGCAAGTACAGTGTATTGGACTGAAGCGGAGCTAATGTTCTTGTCAGTTTCCTAAGCAGAGTTGAACTAGATATGGCCCGTGTGTGTAGGAAGCACAGTTCTTTTGTTCTGAGCAAGCTACTGTTCGGACCCCATAGGAAACACAGTAGAGTAGAAGAGTGCTCTTTTCTCAAAATCAGAGTGTCTTTCTTGTAAGGCAAGCTAGCGTTTGTTTCCCAGGCATAAATGGAGTTGAATCCCATGCAGTTTTTGGTCCTATGATCAAGAGTTGTTTTCTGGTAAAAAAAAAAAGTCACTATTGCGCTCCCATTTCCATACACAATGCAAATAGCACTCGCGTCTGTTCCCAGCAAGTACAGTGTATTGGACTGAAGAGGAGCTACTGTTCTTGTCAGTTTCCTAAGCAGAGTTGAACTAGATATGGCCCAGGTGTGTAGTAAGCACAGTTCTTTTGTTCTGAGCAAGCTCACTGTTTGGACCCCATAGGAAAAACAGTAGAGTAGAAGAGTGCTCTTTTATCAAAAGCAGAGTGTGTTTCTTGTAAGGCGAGCTAGCGTTTGTTTCCCAGTCCTAAATGGAGTTGAATCTCATGCAGTTTCTTGTCCTACGAGCAAGAGTTGTTTTCTGGTAAAAAGAGTTACTATTGTGCTCCCATTGTCATACACAGGGCAAATAGCACTGGCATCTGTTCCCAGCATGTACAGTATATTGGACTGAAGAGGATCTACTGTTCTTGTCAGTTTCATAAGCAGAGTTGAACTAGATATGGCCGTATTTGTAAGAAGCACAGTTCTTTTGTTCTTAACAAACTCACTGTTCTGGCCCTATAGGAAACACAGTAGAGTAGAAGAGTGCTCTTTTCTCAAAAGCAGAGTGTGTTTCTTGTAAGGCGATCTAGCATTTGTTTCCCAGTCCTAAATGGAGTTGAATCACATGCAGTTTTTGGTCCTACGAGCAAGAGTTGTTTTCTGGTAAGGAAAGTCACTACTGTGCTCCCTTTGCCATACACATTGCAAATAGCACTAGCGTTTGTTCCCAGCAAGTACAGTGAATTGGACTGAAGAGGAGCTACTGTTCTTGTCAGTTTCCTAAGCAGAATTGAACTAGATATGGCCTTATTTGTAGGAAGCACAGTTCTTTTGTTCTGAGCAAACTCACTGTTCTGGCCCTATAGGAAACACAGTAGAGTTGAAGAGTGCTCTTTTCTGAAAAGCAGAGTGTGTTTCTTGTAAGGCGAGCTAGCGTTTGTTTCCCAGTCCTAAATGGAGTTGAATCACATGCACTTTTTGGTCCTATGAGCAAGAGTTTTTTTCTGGTAAGGAAAGTCACTATTGCACTCTCATTGCCATACACAGTGCAAATAGCACTCGCGTCTGTTCCCAGCAAGTACAGTGTATTGGACTGAAGAGGAGCTACTGTTCTTGTCAGTTTCCTAAGCAGAGTTGAACTAGATATGGCCCATGTGTGTAGTAAGCACAGTTCTTTTTTTCTGAGCAAGCTCACTGTTCGGACCCCATAGGAAACACAGTAGAGTAGAAGAGTGCTCTTTTCTCAAAAGCAGAGTGTGTTTCTTGTAAGGCAAGCTAGCGTTTGTTTCCCAGTCCTAAATGGAGTTGAATCACATGCAGTTTCTTGTCCTACAAGCAAGAGTTGTTTTCTGGTAAGAAGAGTCACTATTGCGCTCCCGTTGTCATACACAGGGGAAATAGCACTGGCGTATGTTCCCAGCATGTACAGTGTATTGGACTGAAGAGGATCTACTGTTCTTGTCAGTTTCCTAAGCAGAATTGAACAAGATATAGCCGTATTTGTAGGAAGCACAATTCTTTTGTTCTGAGCAAACTCACTGTTCTGGCCCTGTAGGAAACACAGTAGAGTAGAAGAGTGCTCTTTTCTCAAAAGATGAGTGTGTTTCTTGTAAGGTGAGCTAGTGTTTGTTTCCCAGTCCTAAATGGAGTTGAATCACATGCAGTTTTTGGTCCTATGAGCAAGAGTTGTTTTCTGGTAACGAAAGTCACTATTGCGCTCCCATTTCCATACACAGTGCAAATAGCACTCGCATCTGTTCCCAGGAAGTACAGTGTATTGGACTGAAGCGGAGCTACTGTTCTTGTCAGTTTCCTAAGCAGAGTTGAAGTGGATATGGCCCCTGTGTGTAGGGAGCACAGTTCTTTTGTTCTGAGCAAGCTCACTGTTCGGACCACATAGAAACACAGAAGAATAGAAGAGTGCTCTTTTCTCAAAAGCAGAGTGTGTTTCTTGTAAGGCGAGCTAGTATTTGTTCCCCAGTCAGAAATGGTGTTGAATCCCATGCAGTTTCTGGTCTTACAAGGAAGAGGTGTTTTCTGATAAGAAGAGTCACTATTGTGCTCCTATTGCCATACACAGTACAAATAGGACTCGCGTCTGTTCCCAGCTAGTACAGTGTATTGGACTGAAGAGGAGCTACCGTTCTTGTCTGTTTCCTAAGCAGAGTTGAACTAGATATGGCCCATGTGTGTAGGAAGCACAGTTCTTTTTTTCTGAGCAAGATCAATGTTCGGACCCCATATGAACCACAGTAGAATAGAAGACTGCTCTTTTCTCAAAAGCAGAGTGTGTTTCTTGTAAAGCGAGCTAGCGTTTGTTTCCCAGTCCTAAATGGAGTTGAATCACATGCAGTTTTTGGTCCTACGAGCAAGAGTAGTTTTCTGGTAAGGAAAGTCACTATTGTGCTCCCTTTGCCATACACAGTGCAAATAGCATTCGCGTCTGTTCACAGCAAGTACAGTGTATTGGACTGAAGAGGAGCTACTGTTCTTGTCAGTTTCCTAAGCAGAGTTGAACTAGATATGGCCCGTGTGTGTAGGAAGCACAGTTCTTTTGTTCTGAGCAAACTCACTGTTCGGACCCCATAGGAAACACAGTAGAGCAGAAGAGTGCTCTTTTTTCAAAAGCACAGTGTGTTTCTTGTAAGGCAAGCTAGCGTTTGTTTCCCAGTACTAAATGGAGTTGAATCACATCCTGTTTTTGTTCTTACGAGCAAGAGTTGTTTTCTGGTAAGGAAAGTCACTATTGCGCTCCCATTTTCATACACAGGGCAAATAGCACTGGCGTCTGTTCCCAGCATGTACAGTGTATTGGACTGAAGAGGATCTACTGTTCTTGTCAGTTTCCTAAGCAGAATTGAACTAGATATGGCCTTATTTGTAGGAAGCACAGTTCTTTTTTTCTGAGCAAACTCACTGTTCTGGCCCTATAGGAAACACAGTAGAGTTGAAGAGTGCTCTTTTCTGAAAAGCAGAGTGTGTTTCTTGTAAGGCGAGCTAGCGTTTGTTTCCCAGTCCTAAATGGAGTTGAATCACATGCACTTTTTGGTCCTATGAGCAAGAGTTGTTTTCTGGTAAGGAAAGTCACTATTGCACTCTCATTGCCATACACAGTGCAAATAGCACTCGCGTCTGTTCCCAGCAAGTCCAGTGTATTGGACTGAAGCAGAGCTACTGTTCTTGTCAGTTTCCTAAGCAGAGTTGAACTAGATATGGCCCATGTTTGTAGGAAGCACAGTTCTTTTGTTCTGAGCAAGCTCACTGTTCGGACCCCATAGGAAACACAGTAGAGTAGAAGAGTGCTCTTTTCTCAAAAGCAGAGTGTGTTTCTTGTAAGGCGAGCTAGCGTTTGTTTCCCAGTCCTAAATGGAGTTGAATCACATGCAGTTTCTTGTCCTACAAGCAAGAGTTGTTTTCTGCTAAGAAGAGTCACTATTGTGCTCCCATTGTCATACACAGGTTAAATAGCACTGGCGTCTGTTCCCAGCATGTACAGTGTATTGGACTGAAGAGGATCTACTGTTCTTGTCAGTTTCCTAAGCAGAATTGAACTAGATATGGCCGTATTTGTAGGAAGCACAGTTCTTTTTTTCTGAGCAAACTCACTGTTCTGGCCCTGTAGGAAACACAGTAGAGTAGAAGAGTGCTCTTTTCTCAAAAGCTGAGTGTGTTTCTTGTAAGGCGAGCTAGCGTTTGTTTCCCAGTCCTAAATGGAGTTGAATCACATGCAGTTTTTGGTCCTATGAGCAAGAGTTGTTTTCTGGTAAGGAAAGTCACTATTGTGCTCCCATTTCCATACACAGTGCAAATAGCACTCGCATCTGTTCCCAGGAAGTACAGTGTATTGGACTGAAGCGGAGCTACTGTTCATGTCAGTTTCCTAAGCAGAGTTGAAGTGGATATGGCCCCTGTGTGTAGGGAGCACAGTTCTTTTGTTCTGAGCAAGCTCACTGTTCGGACCACATAGAAACACAGAAGAATAGAAGAGTGCTCTTTTCTCAAAAGCAGAGTGTGTTTCTTGTAAGGCGAGCTAGTATTTGTTCCCCAGTCAGAAATGGTGTTGAATACCATGCAGTTTCTGGTCCTACAAGCAAGAGGTGTTTTCTGATAAGAACAGTCACTATTGTGCTCCTATTGCCATACACAGTACAAATAGGACTCGCGTCTGTTCCCAGCTAGTACAGTGTATTGGACTGAAGAGGAGCTACCGTTATTGTCTGTTTCCTAAGCAGAGTTGAACTAGATATGCCCCATGTGTGTAGGAAGCACAGTTCTTTTGTTCTGAGCAAGATCAATGTTCGGACCCATTATGAACCACAGTAGAATAGATGACTGCTCTTTTCTCAAAAGCAGAGTGTGTTTCTTGTAAGGCGAGCTAGCGTTTGTTTCCCAGTCATAAATGGAGTTGAATCACATGCAGTTTTTGGTCCTACGAGCAAGAGTTGTTTTCTGGTAAGGAAAGTCACTATTGTGCTCCCTTTGCCATACACAGTGCAAATAGCACTCGCGTCTGTTCACAGCAAATACAGTGTATTGGACTGAAGAGGAGCTACTGTTCTTGTCAGTTTACTAAGCAGAGTTGAACTTGATATGGCCCATGTGTGTAGGAAGCACAGTTCTTTTGATCTGAGCAAGCTCACAGTTCGGACCCCATAGGGAACACAGTAGAGTAGACGAGAGCTCTTTTCTCAAAAGCAGAGTGTGTTTCTTGTAAGGCGAGCTAGCGTTTGTTTCCCAGTCCTAAATGGGGTTGAATCACATGCAGTTTCTTGTCCTACGAGCAAGAGTTGTTTTCTGGTAAGAAGAGTCACTATTGCTCTCCCATTTCCATACACAGTGCAAATAGCACTCGCATCTGTTCCCAGGAAGTACAGTGTATTGGACTGAAGCGGAGCTACTGTTCTTGTCAGTTTCCTAAGCCGAGTTGAACTAGATATGTCCCGTGTGTGTAGGAAGCACAGTTCTTTTGTTCTGAACAAGCTCACTGTTCAGACCACATAGGATACACAGTCGAGTATAAGAGTGCTCTTTTCTCAAAAGCAGAGTGTGTTTCTTGTAAGGCGAGCTAGTGTTTGTTCCCCAGTCATAAATGGAGTTGAATCCCATGCAGTTTCTGGTCCTACGAGGAACAGGTGTTTTCTGATAAGAAGAGTAACTATTGTGCTCCTATTTCCATACACAGTATAAATAGGACTCGCGTCTGTTCCCAGCTAGTACACTGTATTGGACTGAAGAGGAGCTACCGTTCTTGTCAGTTTCCAAAGCAGAGTTGAACTAGATATGGCCCGTGTGTGTAGGAAGCACAGTTCTTTTGTTCTGAGCAAGCTCACTGTTCGGACCACATAGGAAACACAGTAGAGCAGAAGAGTGCTCTTTTTTCAAAAGCAGAGTGTGTTTCTTGTAAGGCAAGCTAGCGTTTGTTTCCCAGTACTAAATGGAGTTTAATCACATCCTGTTTTTGTTCCTACTAGCAAGAGTTGTTTTCTGGTAAGGAAAGTCACTATTGCACTCCCATTGTCAGACACAGGGCAAATAGCACTGGCGTCTGTTCCCAGCATGTACAGTGTATTGGACTGAAGAGGATCTACTGTTCTTGTCAGTTTCCTAAGCAGAATTGAACTAGATATGGCCGTATTTGTAGGAAGCACAGTACTTTTGTTCTGAGCAAACTCACTGTTCTGGCCCTATAGGAAACACAGTAGAGTAGAAGAGTGCTCTTTTCTCAAAAGCAGAGTGTGTTTCTTGTAAGGCGAGCTAGCGTTTGTTTCACAGTCCTAAATGGAGTTGAATCCCATGCAGTTTCTGGTCCTACCAGCAAGAGTTGTTTTCTGGTAAGGAAAGTCACTATTGCGCTCCCATTTCCATACACAGTGCAAATAGCACTCGCATCTGTTCCCAGCAAGTACAGTGTATTGGACTGAAGCGGAGCTACTGTTCTTGTCAGTTTCCTAAGCAGAGTTGAACTAGATATGTTCCCTGTGTGTAGAAAGCACAGTTCTTTTTTTCTGAGCAAGCTCACTGTTCGGACCCCATAGGAAAAACAGTCGAGTAGAAGAGTGCTCTTTTCTCAAAAGCAGAGTGTGTTTCTTGTAAGGCGAGCTAGCGTTTGTTTCCCAGTCCAAAATGGAGTTGAAACACATGCACTTTATTGTCCTACGAGCAAGAGTTGTTTTCTGGTAAGAAGAGTCACTATTGTGCTCCCATTGTCATACACAGGGCAAATAGCACTGGCGTCTGTTCCAGGCATGTACAGTGTATTGGACTGAAGAGGATCTACTGTTCTTTTCAGTTTCCTAAGCAGAATTGAACTAGATATGGCCGTATTTGTATGAAGCACAGTTCTTTTGTTCTGAGCAAGCTCACTGTTCTGGTCCTATAGTAAACACAGTAGAGTAGAAGAGTGCTCTTTTCTCAAAAGCAGAGTGTGTTTCTTGTAAGGCGAGCTAGCGTTTGTTTCCCAGTCCTAAATGGAGTTGAATCACATGCAGATTTTGGTCCTATGAGCAAGAGTTTTTTTCTGGTAAGGAAAGTCACTCTTGCACTCCCATTGTCAGACACAGTGCAAATAGCACTCGCGTCTGTTCCCAGCAAGTACAGTGTATTGGACTGAAGCGGAGCTAATGTTCTTGTCAGTTTCCTAAGCAGAGTTGAACTAGATATGGCCCGTGTGTGTAGGAAGCACAATTCTTTTGTTCTGAGCAAGCCACTGTTCGGACCCCATAAGAAACACAGTAGAGAAGAAGAGTGCTCTTTTCTCAAAATCAAGTGTCTTTCTTGTAAGGCGAGCTAGCGTTTGTTTCCCAGGCCTAAATGGAGTTGAATCACATGCAGTTTTTGGTCCTATGATCAAGAGTTGTTTTCTGGTAAAAAAAAAAAAATTCACTATTGTGCTCCCATTTCCATACACAATGCAAATAGCACTCGCGTCTGTTCCCAGCAAGTACAGTGTATTGGACTGAAGAGGAGCTACTGTTCTTGTCAGTTTCCTAAGCAGAGTTGAACTAGATATGGCCCAGGTGTGTAGTAAGCACAGTTCTTTTGTTCTGAGCAAGCTCACTGTTTGGACCCCATAGGAAAAACAGTAGAATAGAAGAGTGCTCTTTTATCAAAAGCAGAGTGTGTTTCTTGTAAGGCGAGCTAGCGTTTGTTTCCCAGTCCTAAATGGAGTTGAATCTCATGCAGTTTCTTGTCCTACAAGCAAGAGTTGTTTTCTGATAAAAAGAGTTACTATTGTGCTCCCATTGTCATACACAGGGCAAATAGCACTGGCATCTGTTCCCAGCATGTACAGTATATTGGACTGAAGAGGATCTACTGTTCTTGTCAGTTTCATAAGCAGAGTTGAACTAGATATGGCCGTATTTGTAAGAAGCACAGTTCTTTTGTTCTTAACAAACTCACTGTTCTGGCCCTATAGGAAACACAGTAGAGTAGAAGAGTGCTCTTTTCTCAAAAGCAGAGTGTGTTTCTTGTAAGGCGAGCTAGCGTTTGTTTCCCAGTCCTAAATGGAGTTGAATCACATGCAGTTTTTGGTCCTACGAGCAAGAGTTGTTTTCTGGTAAGGAAAGTCACTACTGTGCTCCCTTTGCCATACACATTGCAAATAGCACTAGCGTTTGTTCCCAGCAAGTACAGTGAATTGGACTGAAGAGGAGCTACTGTTCTTGTCAGTTTCCTAAGCAGAGTTGAACTAGATATGGCCCATGTGTGTAGGAAGCACAGTTCTTTTGTTCTGAGCAAGCTCACTGTTCGGACCCCATAGGAAACACAGTAGAGTAGAAGAGTGCGCTTTTCTCAAAAGCAGAGTGTGTTTCTTGTAAGGCGAGCTAGCGTTTGTTTCCCAGTCCTAAATGGAGTATAATCACCTGCAGTTTCTTGTCCTACAAGCAAGAGTTGTTTTCTGGTAAGAAGAGTCACTATTGCGCTCCCATTGTCATACACAGGGCAAATAGCACTGGCGTCTGTTCCCAGCATGTACAGTGTATTGGACTGAAGAGGATCTACTGTTCTTGTCAGTTTCCTAAGCAGAATTGAACTAGATATGGCCGTATTTGTAAGAAGCACAGTTCTTTTGTTCTGAGCAAACTCACTGTTCTGGCCCTATAGGAAACACAGTAGAGTAGAAGAGTGCTCTTTTCTCAAAAGCAGAGTGTGTTTCTTGTAAGGCGAGCTAGCGTTTGTTTCCCAGTCCTAAATGGAGTTGAAACACATGCAGTTTATTGTCCTACGAGCAAGAGTTGTTTTCTGGTAAAAATAGTTACTATTGTGCTCCCATTGTCATACACAGGGCATTTAGCACTGGCATCTGTTCCCAGCATGTACAGTATATTGGACTGAAGAGGATCTACTGTTCTTGTCAGTTTCATTAGCAGAGTTGAACTAGATATGGCCGTAATTGTAAGAAGCACAGTTCTTTTGTTCTTAACAAACTCACTGTTCTGGCCCTATAGGAAACACAGTAGAGTAGAAGAGTGCTCTTTTCTCAAAAGCAGAGTGTGTTTCTTGTAAGGCGAGCTAGCGTTTGTTTCCCAGTCCTAAATGGAGTTGAATCACATGCAGTTTTTGGTCCTACGAGCAAGAGTTGTTTTCTGGTAAGGAAAGTCACTACTGTGCTCCCTTTGCCATACACAGTGCAAATAGCACTAGCGTTTGTTCCCAGCAAGTACAGTGAATTGGACTGAAGAGGAGCTACTGTTCTTGTCAGTTTCCTAAGCTGAGTTGAACTAGATATGGCCCATGTGTGTAGGAAGCACAATTCTTTTGTTCTGAGCAAGCTCACTGTTCGGACCCCATAGGAAACACAGTAGAGTAGAAGAGTGCGCTTTTCTCAAAAGCAGAGTGTGCTTCTTGTAAGGCGAGCTAGCGTTTGTTTCCCAGTCCTAAATGGAGTATAATCACCTGCAGTTTCTTGTCCTACAAGCAAGAGTTGTTTTCTGGTAAGAAGAGTCACTATTGCGCTCCCATTGTCATACACAGGGCAAATAGCACTCGCGTCTGTTCCCAGCAAGTACAGTGTATTGGATTGAAGCGGAGCTAATGTTCTTGTCAGTTTCCTAAGCAGAGTTGAACTAGATATGGCCCGTGTGTGTAGGAAGCATAGTTCTTTTGTTCTGAGCAAGCAACTGTTCGGACCCTATAGGAAACACAGTAGAGTAGAAGAGTGCTCTTTTCTCAAAATCAGAGTGTCTTTCTTGTAAGGCGAGCTAGCGTTTGTTTCCCAGGCATAAATGGAGTTGAATCACATGCAGTTTTTGGTCCTATGATCAAGAGTTGTTTTCTGGTAAAAAAAAAGTCACTATTGCGCTCCCATTTCAATACACAATGCAAATAGCACTCGGGTCTGTTCCCAGCAAGTACAGTGTATTGGACTGAAGAGGAGCTACTGTTCTTGTCAGTTTCCTAAGCAGAATTGAACTAGATATGGCCGTATTTGTAAGAAGCACAGTTCTTTTGTTCTGAGCAAACTCACTGTTCTGGCCCTATAGGAAACACAGTAGAGTAGAAGAGTGCTCTTTTCTCAAAAGCAGAGTGTGTTTCTTGTAAGGCGAGCTAGCGTTTGTTTCCCAGTCCTAAATGGAGTTGAATCACATGCAGTTTTTGGTCCTACGAGCAAGAGTTGTTTTCTGGTAAGGAAAGTCACTACTGCGCTCCCTTTGCCATACACAGTGCAAATAGCACTCGCGTTTGTTCCCAGCAAGCACAGTGAATTGGACTGAAGAGGAGCTACTGTTCTTGTCAGTTTCCTAAGCAGAGTAGAACTAGATATGGCCCATGATTGTAGGAAGCACAGTTCTTTTGTTCTGAGCAAGCTCACTGTTCGGACCCCATAGGAAACACAGTAGGGTAGAAGAGTGCTCTTTTCTCAAAAGCAGAGTGTGTTTCTTGTAAAGCGAGCTAGCGTTTGTTTCCCAGTCCTAAATGGAGTTGAATCACATGCAGTTTCTTGTCCTACAAGCAAGAGTTGTTTTCTGGTAAGAAGAGTCACTATTGCGCTCCCATTGTCATACACAGGGGAAATAGCACTCGCGTCTGTTCCCAGCATATACAGTGTATTGGAATGAAGAGGATCTACTGTTCTTGTCAGTTTCCTAAGCAGAATTGAACTAGATATAGCCGTATTTGTAGGAAGCACAATTCTTTTGTTCTGAGCAAACTCACTGTTCTGGCCCTGTAGGAAACACAGTAGAGTAGAAGAGTGCTCTTTTCTCAAAAGCAGAGTGTGTTTCTTGTAAGGCGAGCTAGCGTTTGTTTCCCAGTCCTAAATGGAGTTGAATCACATGCAGTTTTTGGTCCTATGAGCAAGAGTTGTTTTCTGGTAAGGAAAGTCACTATTGTGCTCCCATTTCCATACACTGTGCAAATAGCACTCGCATCTGTTCCCAGGAAGTACAGTATATTGGACTGAAGCGGAGCTACTGTTCTTGTCAGTTTCCTAAGCAGAGTTGAAGTGGATATGGCCCCTGTGTGTAGGGAGCACAGTTCTTTTGTTCTGAGCAAGCTCACTGTTCGGACCACATAGAAACACAGAAGAATAGAAGAGTGCTCTTTTCTCAAAAGCGGAGTGTGTTTCTTGTAAGGCGAGCTAGTATTTGTTCCCCAGTCAGAAATGGTGTTGAATACCATGCAGTTTCTGGTCCTACAAGCAAGAGGTGTTTTCTGATAAGAACAGTCACTATTGTGCTCCTATTGCCATACACAGTACAAATAGGACTCGCGTCTGTTCCCAGCTAGTACAGTGTATTGGACTGAAGAGGAGCTACCGTTATTGTCTGTTTCCTAAGCAGAGTTGAACTAGATATGCCCCATGTGTGTAGGAAGCACAGTTCTTTTGTTCTGAGCAAGATCAATGTTCGGACCCATTATGAACTACAGTAGAATAGATGACTGCTCTTTTCTCAAAAGCAGAGTGTGTTTCTTGTAAGGCGAGCTAGCGTTTGTTTCCCAGTCATAAATGGAGTTGAATCACATGCAGTTTTTGGTCCTACGAGCAAGAGTTGTTTTCTGGTAAGGAAAGTCACTATTGTGCTCCCTTTGCCATACACAGTGCAAATAGCACTCGCGTCTGTTCACAGCAAATACAGTGTATTGGACTGAAGAGGAGCTACTGTTCTTGTCAGTTTACTAAGCAGAGTTGAACTTGATATGGCCCATGTGTGTAGGAAGCACAGTTCTTTTGATCTGAGCAAGCTCACAGTTCGGACCCCATAGGGAACACAATAGAGTAGACGAGAGCTCTTTTCTCAAAAGCAGAGTGTGTTTCTTGTAAGGCGAGCTAGCGTTTGTTTCCCAGTCCTAAATGGGGTTGAATCACATGCAGTTTCTTGTCCTACGAGCAAGAGTTGTTTTCTGGTAAGAAGAGTCACTATTGCTCTCCCATTTCCATACACAGTGCAAATACCACTCGCATCTGTTCCCAGGAAGTACAGTGTATTGGACTGAAGCGGAGCTACTGTTCTTGTCAGTTTCCTAAGCAGAGTTGAACTAGATATGTCCCGTGTGTGTAGGAAGCACAGTTCTTTTGTTCTGAACAAGCTCACTGTTCAGACCACATAGGATACACAGTCGAGTATAAGAGTGCTCTTTTCTCAAAAGCAGAGTGTGTTTCTTGTAAGGCGAGCTAGTGTTTGTTCCCCAGTCATAAATGGAGTTGAATCCCATGCAGTTTCTGGTCCTACGAGGAACAGGTGTTTTCTGATAAGAAGAGTAACTATTGTGCTCCTATTTCCATACACAGTATAAATAGGACTCGCGTCTGTTCCCAGCTAGTACACTGTATTGGACTGAAGAGGAGCTACCGTTCTTGTCAGTTTCCAAAGCAGAGTTGAACTAGATATGGCCCGTGTGTGTAGGAAGCACAGTTCTTTTGTTCTGAGCAAGCTCACTGTTCGGACCACATAGGAAACACAGTAGAGCAGAAGAGTGCTCTTTTTTCAAAAGCAGAGTGTGTTTCTTGTAAGGCAAGCTAGCGTTTGTTTCCCAGTACTAAATGGAGTTTAATCACATCCTGTTTTTGTTCCTACTAGCAAGAGTTGTTTTCTGGTAAGGAAAGTCACTATTGCACTCCCATTGTCAGACACAGGGCAAATAGCACTGGCGTCTGTTCCCAGCATGTACAGTGTATTGGACTGAAGAGGATCTACTGTTCTTGTCAGTTTCCTAAGCAGAATTGAACTAGATATGGCCGTATTTGTAGGAAGCACAGTACTTTTGTTCTGAGCAAACTCACTGTTCTGGCCATATAGGAAACACAGTAGAGTAGAAGAGTGCTCTTTTCTCAAAAGCAGAGTGTGTTTCTTGTAAGGCGAGCTAGCGTTTGTTTCACAGTCCTAAATGGAGTTGAATCCCATGCAGTTTCTGGTCCTACCAGCAAGAGTTGTTTTCTGGTAAGGAAAGTCACTATTGCGCTCCCATTTCCATACACAGTGCAAATAGCACTCGCATCTGTTCCCAGCAAGTACAGTGTATTGGACTGAAGCGGAGCTACTGTTCTTGTCAGTTTCCTAAGCAGAGTTGAACTAGATATGTTCCCTGTGTGTAGAAAGCACAGTTCTTTTTTTCTGAGCAAGCTCACTGTTCGGACCCCATAGGAAAAACAGTCGAGTAGAAGAGTGCTCTTTTCTCAAAAGCAGAGTGTGTTTCTTGTAAGGCGAGCTAGCGTTTGTTTCCCAGTCCAAAATGGAGTTGAAACACATGCACTTTATTGTCCTACGAGCAAGAGTTGTTTTCTGGTAAGAAGAGTCACTATTGTGCTCCCATTGTCATACACAGGGCAAATAGCACTGGCGTCTGTTCCCAGCATGTACAGTGTATTGGACTGAAGAGGATCTACTGTTCTTTTCAGTTTCCTAAGCAGAATTGAACTAGATATGGCCGTATTTGTATGAAGCACAGTTCTTTTGTTCTGAGCAAGCTCACTGTTCTGGTCCTATAGTAAACACAGTAGAGTAGAAGAGTGCTCTTTTCTCAAAAGCAGAGTGTGTTTCTTGTAAGGCGAGCTAGCGTTTGTTTCCCAGTCCTAAATGGAGTTGAATCACATGCAGATTTTGGTCCTATGAGCAAGAGTTTTTTTCTGGTAAGGAAAGTCACTCTTGCACTCCCATTGTCAGACACAGTGCAAATAGCACTCGCGTCTGTTCCCAGCAAGTACAGTGTATTGGACTGAAGCGGAGCTAATGTTCTTGTCAGTCCTAAGCAGAGTTGAACTAGATATGGCCCGTGTGTGTAGGAAGCACAATTCTTTTGTTCTGAGCAAGCCACTGTTCGGACCCCATAAGAAACACAGTAGAGAAGAAGAGTGCTCTTTTCTCAAAATCAAGTGTCTTTCTTGTAAGGCGAGCTAGCGTTTGTTTCCCAGGCCTAAATGGAGTTGAATCACATGCAGTTTTTGGTCCTATGATCAAGAGTTGTTTTCTGGTAAAAAAAAAAAAATTCACTATTGTGCTCCCATTTCCATACACAATGCAAATAGCACTCGCGTCTGTTCCCAGCAAGTACAGTGTATTGGACTGAAGAGGAGCTACTGTTCTTGTCAGTTTCCTAAGCAGAGTTGAACTAGATATGGCCCAGGTGTGTAGTAAGCACAGTTCTTTTGTTCTGAGCAAGCTCACTGTTTGGACCCCATAGGAAAAACAGTAGAATAGAAGAGTGCTCTTTTATCAAAAGCAGAGTGTGTTTCTTGTAAGGCGAGCTAGCGTTTGTTTCCCAGTCCTAAATGGAGTTGAATCTCATGCAGTTTCTTGTCCTACAAGCAAGAGTTGTTTTCTGGTAAAAAGAGTTACTATTGTGCTCCCATTGTCATACACAGGGCAAATAGCACTGGCATCTGTTCCCAGCATGTACAGTATATTGGACTGAAGAGGATCTACTGTTCTTGTCAGTTTCATAAGCAGAGTTGAACTAGATATGGCCGTATTTGTAAGAAGCACAGTTCTTTTGTTCTTAACAAACTCACTGTTCTGGCCCTATAGGAAACACAGTAGAGTAGAAGAGTGCTCTTTTTTCAAAAGCAGAGTGTGTTTCTTGTAAGGCGAGCTAGCGTTTGTTTCCCAGTCCTAAATGGAGTTGAATCACATGCAGTTTTTGGTCCTACGAGCAAGAGTTGTTTTCTGGTAAGGAAAGTCACTACTGTGCTCCCTTTGCCATACACATTGCAAATAGCACTAGCGTTTGTTCCCAGCAAGTACAGTGAATTGGACTGAAGAGGAGCTACTGTTCTTGTCAGTTTCCTAAGCATAGTTGAACTAGATATGGCCCATGTGTGTAGGAAGCACAGTTCTTTTGTTCTGAGCAAGCTCACTGTTCGGACCCCATAGGAAACACAGTAGAGTAGAAGAGTGCGCTTTTCTCAAAAGCAGAGTGTGTTTCTTGTAAGGCGAGCTAGCGTTTGTTTCCCAGTCCTAAATGGAGTATAATCACCTGCAGTTTCTTGTCCTACAAGCAAGAGTTGTTTTCTGGTAAGAAGAGTCACTATTGCGCTCCCATTGTCATACACAGGGCAAATAGCACTGGCGTCTGTTCCCAGCATGTACAGTGTATTGGACTGAAGAGGATCTACTGTTCTTGTCAGTTTCCTAAGCAGAATTGAACTAGATATGGCCGTATTTGTAAGAAGCACAGTTCTTTTGTTCTGAGCAAACTCACTGTTCTGGCCCTATAGGAAACACAGTAGAGTAGAAGAGTGCTCTTTTCTCAAAAGCAGAGTGTGTTTCTTGTAAGGCGAGCTAGCGTTTGTTTCCCAGTCCTAAATGGAGTTGAAACACATGCAGTTTATTGTCCTACGAGCAAGAGTTGTTTTCTGGTAAAAAGAGTTACTATTGTGCTCCCATTGTCATACACAGGGCATTTAGCACTGGCATCTGTTCCCAGCATGTACAGTATATTGGACTGAAGAGGATCTACTGTTCTTGTCAGTTTCATTAGCAGAGTTGAACTAGATATGGCCGTAATTGTAAGAAGCACAGTTCTTTTGTTCTTAACAAACTCACTGTTCTGGCCCTATAGGAAACACAGTAGAGTAGAAGAGTGCTCTTTTCTCAAAAGCAGAGTGTGTTTCTTGTAAGGCGAGCTAGCGTTTGTTTCCCAGTCCTAAATGGAGTTGAATCACATGCAGTTTTTGGTCCTACGAGCAAGAGTTGTTTTCTGGTAAGGAAAGTCACTACTGTGCTCCCTTTGCCATACACAGTGCAAATAGCACTAGCGTTTGTTCCCAGCAAGTACAGTGAATTGGACTGAAGAGGAGCTACTGTTCTTGTCAGTTTCCTAAGCTGAGTTGAACTAGATATGGCCCATGTGTGTAGGAAGCACAATTCTTTTGTTCTGAGCAAGCTCACTGTTCGGACCCCATAGGAAACACAGTAGAGTAGAAGAGTGCGCTTTTCTCAAAAGCAGAGTGTGCTTCTTGTAAGGCGAGCTAGCGTTTGTTTCCCAGTCCTAAATGGAGTATAATCACCTGCAGTTTCTTGTCCTACAAGCAAGAGTTGTTTTCTGGTAAGAAGAGTCACTATTGCGCTCCCATTGTCATACACAGGGCAAATAGCACTCGCGTCTGTTCCCAGCAAGTACAGTGTATTGGATTGAAGCGGAGCTAATGTTCTTGTCAGTTTCCTAAGCAGAGTTGAACTAGATATGGCCCGTGTGTGTAGGAAGCATAGTTCTTTTGTTCTGAGCAAGCAACTGTTCGGACCCTATAGGAAACACAGTAGAGTAGAAGAGTGCTCTTTTCTCAAAATCAGAGTGTCTTTCTTGTAAGGCGAGCTAGCGTTTGTTTCCCAGGCATAAATGGAGTTGAATCACATGCAGTTTTTGGTCCTATGATCAAGAGTTGTTTTCTGGTAAAAAAAAAAGTCACTATTGCGCTCCCATTTCAATACACAATGCAAATAGCACTCGGGTCTGTTCCCAGCAAGTACAGTGTATTGGACTGAAGAGGAGCTACTGTTCTTGTCAGTTTCCTAAGCAGAATTGAACTAGATATGGCCGTATTTGTAAGAAGCACAGTTCTTTTGTTCTGAGCAAACTCACTGTTCTGGCCCTATAGGAAACACAGTAGAGTAGAAGAGTGCTCTTTTCTCAAAAGCAGAGTGTGTTTCTTGTAAGGCGAGCTAGCGTTTGTTTCCCAGTCCTAAATGGAGTTGAATCACATGCAGTTTTTGGTCCTACGAGCAAGAGTTGTTTTCTGGTAAGGAAAGTCACTACTGCGCTCCCTTTGCCATACACAGTGCAAATAGCACTCGCGTTTGTTCCCAGCAAGCACAGTGAATTGGACTGAAGAGGAGCTACTGTTCTTGTCAGTTTCCTAAGCAGAGTAGAACTAGATATGGCCCATGATTGTAGGAAGCACAGTTCTTTTGTTCTGAGCAAGCTCACTGTTCGGACCCCATAGGAAACACAGTAGGGTAGAAGAGTGCTCTTTTCTCAAAAGCAGAGTGTGTTTCTTGTAAAGCGAGCTAGCGTTTGTTTCCCAGTCCTAAATGGAGTTGAATCACATGCAGTTTCTTGTCCTACAAGCAAGAGTTGTTTTCTGGTAAGAAGAGTCACTATTGCGCTCCCATTGTCATACACAGGGGAAATAGCACTCGCGTCTGTTCCCAGCATATACAGTGTATTGGAATGAAGAGGATCTACTGTTCTTGTCAGTTTCCTAAGCAGAATTGAACTAGATATAGCCGTATTTGTAGGAAGCACAATTCTTTTGTTCTGAGCAAACTCACTGTTCTGGCCCTGTAGGAAACACAGTAGAGTAGAAGAGTGCTCTTTTCTCAAAAGCAGAGTGTGTTTCTTGTAAGGCGAGCTAGCGTTTGTTTCCCAGTCCTAAATGGAGTTGAATCACATGCAGTTTTTGGTCCTATGAGCAAGAGTTGTTTTCTGGTAAGGAAAGTCACTATTGTGCTCCCATTTCCATACACAGTGCAAATAGCACTCGCATCTGTTCCCAGGAAGTACAGTATATTGGACTGAAGCGGAGCTACTGTTCTTGTCAGTTTCCTAAGCAGAGTTGAAGTGGATATGGCCCCTGTGTGTAGGGAGCACAGTTCTTTTGTTCTGAGCAAGCTCACTGTTCGGACCACATAGAAACACAGAAGAATAGAAGAGTGTTCTTTTCTCAAAAGCAGAGTGTGTTTCTTGTAAGGCGAGCTAGTATTTGTTCCCCAGTCAAAAATGGTGTTGAATCCCATGCAGTTTCTGGTCCTACGAGCAAGAGGTGTTTTCTGATAAGAAGAGTCACTATTGTGCTCCTATTGCCATACACAGTACAAATAGGACTCGCGTCTGTTCCCAGCTAGTACAGTGTATTGGACTGAAGAGGAGCTACCATTCTTGTCTGTTTCCTAAGCAGAGTTGAACTAGACATGGCCCATGTGTGTAGGAAGCACAGTTCTTTTTTTCTGAGCAAGATCAATGTTCGGACCCCATATGAACCACAGTAGAATAGAAGACTTCTCTTTTCTCAAAAGCAGAGTGTGTTTCTTGTAAGGCGAGCTAGCGTTTGTTTCCCAGTCCTAAATGGAGTTGAATCACATGCATTTTTTGGTCCTACGAGCAAGAGTTGTTTTCTGGTAAGGAAAGTCACTATTGTGCTCCATTTGCCATACACAGTGCAAATAGCACTCGCGTCTGTTCACAGCAAATACAGTGTATTGGACTGAAGAGGAGCTACTGTTCTTGTCAGTTTCCTAAGCAGAGTTGAACTTGATATGGCCCATGTGTGTAGGAAGCACAGTTCTTTTGATCTGAGCAAGCTCACTGTTCGGACCCCATAGGGAACACAGTAGAGTAGAAGAGTGCTCTTTTCTCAAAAGCAGAGTGTGTTTCTTGTAAGGTGAGCTAGCGTTTGTTTCCCAGTCCTAAATGGAGTTGAAACACATGCAGTTTATTGTCCTACGAGCAAGAGTTGTTTTCTGGTAAGGAAAGTCACTATTGCGCTCCCATTGTCATACAAAGGGCAAATAGCACTGGCGTCTGTTCCCAGCATGTACAGTGTATTGGACTGAAGAGGATCTACTGTTCTTTTCAGTTTCCTAAGCAGAATTGAACTAGATATGGCCGTATTTGTATGAAGCACAGTTCTTTTGTTCTGAGCAAGCTCACTGTTCTGGTCCTATAGTAAACACAGTAGAGTAGAAGAGTGCTCTTTTCTCAAAAGCAGAGTGTGTTTCTTGTAAGGCGAGCTAGCGTTTGTTTCCCAGTCCTAAATGGAGTTGAATCACATGCAGATTTTGGGCCTACGAGCAAGAGTTTTTTTCTGGTAAGGAAAGTCACTCTTGTACTCCCATTGTCATACACAGTGCAAATAGCACTCGCGTCTGTTCCCAGCAAGTACAGTGTATTGGACTGAAGCGGAGCTACTGTTCTTGTCAGTTTCCTAAGCAGAGTTGAAGTGGATATGGCCCCTGTGTGTAGGGAGCACAGTTCTTTTGTTCTGAGCAAGCTCACTGTTCGGACCACATAGAAACACAGAAGAATAGAAGAGTGATTTTTTCTCAAAAGCAGAGTGTGTTTCTTGTAAGGCGAGCTAGTATTTGTTACCCAGTCAGAAATGGTGTTGAATCCCATGCAGTTTCTGGTCCTACAAGGAAGAGGTGTTTTCTGATAAGAAGAGTCACTATTGTGCTCCTATTGCCATACACAGTACAAATAGGACTCGCGTCTGTTCCCAGCTAGTACAGTGTATTGGACTGAAGAGGAGCTACCGTTCTTGTCTGTTTCCTAAGCAGAGTTGAACTAGATATGGCCCATGTGTGTAGGAAGCACAGTTCTTTTGTTCTGAGCAAGATCAATGTTCGGACCCCATATGAACCACAGTAGAATAGAAGACTGCTCTTTTCTCAAAAGCAGAGTGTGTTTCTTGTAAAGCGAGCTAGCGTTTGTTTCCCAGTCCTAAATGGAGTTGAATCACATGCAGTTTTTGGTCCTACGAGCAAGAGTTGTTTTCTGGTAAGGAAAGTCACTATTGTGCTCCCTTTGCCATACACAGTGCAAATAGCATTCGCGTCTGTTCACAGCAAGTACAGTGTATTGGACTGAAGCGGAGCTACTGTTCTTGTCAGTTTCCTAAGCAGAGTTGAACTAGATATGGCCCGTTTGTGTAGGAAGCACAGTTCTTTTGTTCTGAGCAAACTCACTGTTCGGACCCCATAGGAAACACAGTAGAGCAGAAGAGTGCTCTTTTTTCAAAAGCACAGTGTGTTTCTTGTAAGGCAAGCTAGCGTTTGTTTCCCAGTACTAAATGGAGTTGAATCACATCCTGTTTTTGTTCTTACGAGCAAGAGTTGTTTTCTGGTAAGGAAAGTCACTATTGCGCTCCCATTTTCATACACAGGGCAAATAGCACTGGCGTCTGTTCCCAGCATGTACAGTGTATTGGACTGAAGAGGATCTACTGTTCTTGTCAGTTTCCTAAGCAGAATTGAACTAGATATGGCCTTATTTGTAGGAAGCACAGTTCTTTTTTTCTGAGCAAACTCACTGTTCTGGCCCTATAGGAAACACAGTAGAGTTGAAGAGTGCTCTTTTCTGAAAAGCAGAGTGTGTTTCTTGTAAGGCGAGCTAGCGTTTGTTTCCCAGTCCTAAATGGAGTTGAATCACATGCACTTTTTGGTCCTATGAGCAAGAGTTGTTTTCTGGTAAGGAAAGTCACTATTGCACTCTCATTGCCATACACAGTGCAAATAGCACTCGCGTCTGTTCCCAGCAAGTACAGTGTATTGGACTGAAGCAGAGCTACTGTTCTTGTCAGTTTCCTAAGCAGAGTTGAACTAGATATGGCCCATGTTTGTAGGAAGCACAGTTCTTTTGTTCTGAGCAAGCTCACTGTTCGGACCCCATAGGAAACACAGTAGAGTAGAAGAGTGCTCTTTTCTCAAAAGCAGAGTGTGTTTCTTGTAAGGCGAGCTAGCGTTTGTTTCCCAGTCCTAAATGGAGTTGAATCACATGCAGTTTCTTGTCCTACAAGCAAGAGTTGTTTTCTGCTAAGAAGAGTCACTATTGTGCTCCCATTGTCATACACAGGTTAAATAGCACTGGCGTCTGTTCCCAGCATGTACAGTGTATTGGACTGAAGAGGATCTACTGTTCTTGTCAGTTTCCTAAGCAGAATTGAACTAGATATGGCCGTATTTGTAGGAAGCACAGTTCTTTTTTTCTGAGCAAACTCACTGTTCTGGCCCTGTAGGAAACACAGTAGAGTAGAAGAGTGCTCTTTTCTCAAAAGCTGAGTGTGTTTCTTGTAAGGCGAGCTAGCGTTTGTTTCCCAGTCCTAAATGGAGTTGAATCACATGCAGTTTTTGGTCCTATGAGCAAGAGTTGTTTTCTGGTAAGGAAAGTCACTATTGTGCTCCCATTTCCATACACAGTGCAAATAGCACTCGCATCTGTTCCCAGGAAGTACAGTGTATTGGACTGAAGCGGAGCTACTGTTCATGTCAGTTTCCTAAGCAGAGTTGAAGTGGATATGGCCCCTGTGTGTAGGGAGCACAGTTCTTTTGTTCTGAGCAAGCTCACTGTTCGGACCACATAGAAACACAGAAGAATAGATGAGTGCTCTTTTCTCAAAAGCAGAGTGTGTTTCTTGTAAGGCGAGCTAGTATTTGTTCCCCAGTCAGAAATGGTGTTGAATACCATGCAGTTTCTGGTCCTACAAGCAAGAGGTGTTTTCTGATAAGAACAGTCACTATTGTGCTCCTATTGCCATACACAGTACAAATAGGACTCGCGTCTGTTCCCAGCTAGTACAGTGTATTGGACTGAAGAGGAGCTACCGTTCTTGTCTGTTTCCTAAGCAGAGTTGAACTAGATATGCCCCATGTGTGTAGGAAGCACAGTTCTTTTGTTCTGAGCAAGATCAATGTTCAGACCCATTATGAACCACAGTAGAATAGATGACTGCTCTTTTCTCAAAAGCAGAGTGTGTTTCTTGTAAGGCGAGCTAGCGTTTGTTTCCCAGTCCTAAATGGAGTTGAATCACATGCAGTTTTTGGTCCTACGAGCAAGAGTTGTTTTCTGGTAAGGAAAGTCACTATTGTGCTCCCTTTGCCATACACAGTGCAAATAGCATTCGCGTCTGTTCACAGCAAGTACAGTGTATTGGACTGAAGAGGAGCTACTGTTCTTGTCAGTTTCCTAAGCAGAGTTGCACTAGATATGGCCCGTGTGTGTAGGAAGCACAGTTCTTTTGTTCTGAGCAAACTCACTGTTCGGACCCCATAGGAAACACAGTAGAGCAGAAGAGTGCTCTTTTTTCAAAATCACAGTGTGTTTCTTGTAAGGCAAGCTAGCGTTTGTTTCCCAGTACTAAATGGAGTTGAATCACATCCTGTTTTTGTTCTTACGAGCAAGAGTTGTTTTCTGGTAAGGAAAGTCACTATTGCGCTCCCATTTTCATACACAGGGCAAATAGCACTGGCGTCTGTTCCCAGCATGTACAGTGTGTTGGACTGAAGAGGATCTACTGTTCTTGTCAGTTTCCTAAGCAGAATTGAACTAGATATGGCCTTATTTGTAGGAAGCACAGTTCTTTTTTTCTGAGCAAACTCACTGTTCTGGCCCTATAGGAAACACAGTAGAGTTGAAGAGTGCTCTTTTCTGAAAAGCAGAGTGTGTTTCTTGTAAGGCGAGCTAGCGTTTGTTTCCCAGTCCTAAATGGAGTTGAATCACATGCACTTTTTGGTCCTATGAGCAAGAGTTGTTTTCTGGTAAGGAAAGTCACTATTGCACTCTCATTGCCATACACAGTGCAAATAGCACTTGCGTCTGTTCCCAGCAAGTACAGTGTATTGGACTGAAGCAGAGCTACTGTTCTTGTCAGTTTCCTAAGCAGAGTTGAACTAGATATGGCCCATGTTTGTAGGAAGCACAGTTCTTTTGTTCTGAGCAAGCTCACTGTTCGGACCCCATAGGAAACACAGTAGAGTAGAAGAGTGCTCTTTTCTCAAAAGCAGAGTGTGTTTCTTGTAAGGCGAGCTAGCGTTTGTTTCCCAGTCCTAAATGGAGTTGAATCACATGCAGTTTCTTGTCCTACAAGCAAGAGTTGTTTTCTGCTAAGAAGAGTCACTATTGTGCTCCCATTGTCATACACAGGTTAAATAGCACTGGCGTCTGTTCCCAGCATGTACAGTGTATTGGACTGAAGAGGATCTACTGTTCTTGTCAGTTTCCTAAGCAGAATTGAACTAGATATGGCCGTATTTGTAGGAAGCACAGTTCTTTTTTTCTGAGCAAACTCACTGTTCTGGCCCTGTAGGAAACACAGTAGAGTAGAAGAGTGCTCTTTTCTCAAAAGCTGAGTGTGTTTCTTGTAAGGCGAGCTAGCGTTTGTTTCCCAGTCCTAAATGGAGTTGAATCACATGCAGTTTTTGGTCCTATGAGCAAGAGTTGTTTTCTGGTAAGGAAAGTCACTATTGTGCTCCCATTTCCATACACAGTGCAAATAGCACTCGCATCTGTTCCCAGGAAGTACAGTGTATTGGACTGAAGCAGAGCTACTGTTCATGTCAGTTTCCTAAGCAGAGTTGAAGTGGATATGGCCCCTGTGTGTAGGGAGCACAGTTCTTTTGTTCTGAGCAAGCTCACTGTTCGGACCACATAGAAACACAGAAGAATAGAAGAGTGCTCTTTTCTCAAAAGCAGAGTGTGTTTCTTGTAAGGCGAGCTAGTATTTGTTCCCCAGTCAGAAATGGTGTTGAATACCATGCAGTTTCTGGTCCTACAAGCAAGAGGTGTTTTCTGATAAGAAGAGTCACTATTGTGCTCCTATTGCCATACACAGTACAAATAGGACTCGCGTCTGTTCCCAGCTAGTACAGTGTATTGGACTGAAGAGGAGCTACCGTTCTTGTCTGTTTCCTAAGCAGAGTTGAACTAGATATGCCCCATGTGTGTAGGAAGCACAGTTCTTTTGTTCTGAGCAAGATCAATGTTCAGACCCATTATGAACCACAGTAGAATAGATGACTGCTCTTTTCTCAAAAGCAGAGTGTGTTTCTTGTAAGGCGAGCTAGCGTTTGTTTCCCAGTCCTAAATGGAGTTGAATCACATGCAGTTTTTGGTCCTACGAGCAAGAGTTGTTTTCTGGTAAGGAAAGTCACTATTGTGCTCCCTTTGCCATACACAGTGCAAATAGCACTCGCGTCTGTTCACAGCAAATACAATGTATTGGTCTGAAGAGGAGCTACTGTTCTTGTCAGTTTCCTAAGCAGAGTTGAACTTGATATGGCCCATGTGTGTAGGAAGCACAGTTCTTTTGATCTGAGCAAGCTCACAGTTCGGACCCCATAGGGAACACAGTAGAGTAGACGAGAGCTCTTTTCTCAAAAGCAGAGTGTGTTTCTTGTAAGGCGAGCTAGCGTTTGTTTCCCAGTCCTAAATGGAGTTGAATCACATGCAGTTTCTTGTCCTACGAGCAAGAGTTGTTTTCTGGTAAGAAGAGTCACTATTGCTCTCCCATTTCCATACACAGTGCAAATAGCACTCGCATCTGTTCCCAGGAAGTACAGTGTATTGGACTGAAGCGGAGCTACTGTTCTTGTCAGTTTCCTAAGCAGAGTTGAACTAGATATGTCCCGTGTGTGTAGGAAGCACAGTTCTTTTGTTCTGAACAAGCTCACTGTTCGGACCACATAGGATACACAGTCGAGTATAAGAGTGCTCTTTTCTCAAAAGCAGAGTGTGTTTCTTGTAAGGCGAGCTAGTGTTTGTTCCCCAGTCATAAATGGAGTTGAATCCCATGCAGTTTCTGGTCCTACGAGGAACAGGTGTTTTCTGATAAGAAGAGTAACTATTGCGCTCCTATTTCCATACAACAGTATAAATAGGACTCGCGTCTGTTCCCAGCTAGTACACTGTATTGGACTGAAGAGGAGCTACCGTTCTTGTCAGTTTCCAAAGCAGAGTTGAACTAGATATGGCCCGTGTGTGTAGGAAGCACAGTTCTTTTGTTCTGAGCAAGCTCACTGTTCGGACCACATAGGAAACACAGTAGAGCAGAAGAGTGCTCTTTTTTCAAAAGCAGAGTGTGTTTCTTGTAAGGCAAGCTAGCGTTTGTTTCCCAGTACTAAATGGAGTTTAATCACATCCTGTTTTTGTTCCTACTAGCAAGAGTTGTTTTCTGGTAAGGAAAGTCACTATTGCACTCCCATTGTCAGACACAGGGCAAATAGCACTGGCGTCTGTTCCCAGCATGTACAGTGTATTGGACTGAAGAGGATCTACTGTTTTTGTCAGTTTCCTAAGCAGAATTGAACTAGATACGGCCGTATTTGTAGGAAGCACAGTACTTTTGTTCTGAGCAAACTCACTGTTCTGGCCCTATAGGAAACACAGTAGAGTAGAAGAGTGCTCTTTTCTCAAAAGCAGAGTGTGTTTCTTGTAAGGCGAGCTAGCGTTTGTTTCCCAGTCCTAAATGGAGTAGAATCCCATGCAGTTTCTGGTCCTACCAGCAAGAGTTGTTTTCTGGTAAGGAAAGTCACTATTGCGCTCCCATTTCCATACACAGTGCAAATAGCACTCGCATCTGTTCCCAGCAAGTACAGTGTATTGGACTGAAGCGGAGCTACTGTTCTTGTCAGTTTCCTAAGCAGAGTTGAACTAGATATGTTCCCTGTGTGTAGAAAGCACAGTTATTTTTTTCTGAGCAAGCTCACTGTTCGGACCCCATAGGAAAAACAGTCGAGTAGAAGAGTGCTCTTTTCTCAAAAGCAGAGTGTGTTTCTTGTAAGGCGAGCTAGCGTTTGTTTCCCAGTCCAAAATGGAGTTGAAACACATGCACTTTATTGTCCTACGAGTAAGAGTTGTTTTCTGGTAAGAAGAGTCACTATTGCGCTCCCATTGTCATACAAAGGGCAAATAGCACTGGCGTCTGTTCCCAGCATGTACAGTGTATTGGACTGAAGAGGATCTACTGTTCTTTTCAGTTTCCTAAGCAGAATTGAACTAGATATGGCCGTATTTGTATGAAGCACAGTTCTTTTTTTCTGAGCAAGCTCACTGTTCGGACCCCATAGGAAAAACAGTCGAGTAGAAGAGTGCTCTTTTCTCAAAAGCAGAGTGTGTTTCTTGTAAGGTGAGCTAGCGTTTGTTTCCCAGTCCTAAATGGAGTTGAATCACATGCAGATTTTGGGCCTACGAGCAAGAGTTTTTTTCTGGTAAGGAAAGTCACTCTTGTACTCCCATTGTCATACACAGTGCAAATAGCACTCGCGTCTGTTCCCAGCAAGTACAGTGTATTGGACTGAAGCGGAGCTAATGTTCTTGTCAGTTTCCTAAGCAGAGTTGAACTAGATATGGCCCGTGTGTGTAGGAAGCACAGTTCTTTTGTTCTGAGCAAGCTACTGTTCGGACCCCATAGGAAACACAGTAGAGTAGAAGAGTGCTCTTTTCTCAAAATCAGAGTGTCTTTCTTGTAAGGCAAGCTAGCGTTTGTTTCCCAGGCATAAATGGAGTTGAATCCCATGCAGTTTTTGGTCCTATGATCAAGAGTTGTTTTCTGGTAAAAAAAAAAAGTCACTATTGCGCTCCCATTTCCATACACAATGCAAATAGCACTCGCGTCTGTTCCCAGCAAGTACAGTGTATTGGACTGAAGAGGAGCTACTGTTCTTGTCAGTTTCCTAAGCAGAGTTGAACTAGATATGGCCCAGGTGTGTAGTAAGCACAGTTCTTTTGTTCTGAGCAAGCTCACTGTTTGGACCCCATAGGAAAAACAGTAGAGTAGAAGAGTGCTCTTTTATCAAAAGCAGAATGTGTTTCTTGTAAGGCGAGCTAGCGTTTGTTTCCCAGTCCTAAATGGAGTTGAATCTCATGCAGTTTCTTGTCCTACGAGCAAGAGTTGTTTTCTGGTAAAAAGAGTTACTATTGTGCTCCCATTGTCATACACAGGGCAAATAGCACTGGCATCTGTTCCCAGCATGTACAGTATATTGGACTGAAGAGGATCTACTGTTCTTGTCAGTTTCATAAGCAGAGTTGAACTAGATATGGCCGTATTTGTAAGAAGCACAGTTCTTTTGTTCTTAACAAACTCACTGTTCTGGCCCTATAGGAAACACAGTAGAGTAGAAGAGTGCTCTTTTCTCAAAAGCAGAGTGTGTTTCTTGTAAGGCGATCTAGCATTTGTTTCCCAGTCCTAAATGGAGTTGAATCACATGCAGTTTTTGGTCCTACGAGCAAGAGTTGTTTTCTGGTAAGGAAAGTCACTACTGTGCTCCCTTTGCCATACACATTGCAAATAGCACTAGCGTTTGTTCCCAGCAAGTACAGTGAATTGGACTGAAGAGGAGCTACTGTTCTTGTCAGTTTCCTAAGCAGAATTGAACTAGATATGGCCTTATTTGTAGGAAGCACAGTTCTTTTGTTCTGAGCAAACTCACTGTTCTGGCCCTATAGGAAACACAGTAGAGTTGAAGAGTGCTCTTTTCTGAAAAGCAGAGTGTGTTTCTTGTAAGGCGAGCTAGCGTTTGTTTCCCAGTCCTAAATGGAGTTGAATCACATGCACTTTTTGGTCCTATGAGCAAGAGTTTTTTTCTGGTAAGGAAAGTCACTATTGCACTCTCATTGCCATACACAGTGCAAATAGCACTCGCGTCTGTTCCCAGCAAGTACAGTGTATTGGACTGAAGAGGAGCTACTATTCTTGTCAGTTTCCTAAGCAGAGTTGAACTAGATATGGCCCATGTGTGTAGTAAGCACAGTTCTTTTTTTCTGAGCAAGCTCACTGTTCGGACCCCATAGGAAACACAGTAGAGTAGAAGAGTGCTCTTTTCTCAAAAGCAGAGTGTGTTTCTTGTAAGGCAAGCTAGCGTTTGTTTCCCAGTCCTAAATGGAGTTGAATCACATGCAGTTTCTTGTCCTACAAGCAAGAGTTGTTTTCTGGTAAGAAGAGTCACTATTGCGCTCCCGTTGTCATACACAGGGGAAATAGCACTGGCGTATGTTCCCAGCATGTACAGTGTATTGGACTGAAGAGGATCTACTGTTCTTGTCAGTTTCCTAAGCAGAATTGAACAAGATATAGCCGTATTTGTAGGAAGCACAATTCTTTTGTTCTGAGCAAACTCACTGTTCTGGCCCTGTAGGAAACACAGTAGAGTAGAAGAGTGCTCTTTTCTCAAAAGATGAGTGTGTTTCTTGTAAGGTGAGCTAGTGTTTGTTTCCCAGTCCTAAATGGAGTTGAATCACATGCAGTTTTTGGTCCTATGAGCAAGAGTTGTTTTCTGGTAACGAAAGTCACTATTGCGCTCCCATTTCCATACACAGTGCAAATAGCACTCGCATCTGTTCCCAGGAAGTACAGTGTATTGGACTGAAGCGGAGCTACTGTTCTTGTCAGTTTCCTAAGCAGAGTTGAAGTGGATATGGCCCCTGTGTGTAGGGAGCACAGTTCTTTTGTTCTGAGCAAGCTCACTGTTCGGACCACATAGAAACACAGAAGAATAGAAGAGTGCTCTTTTCTCAAAAGCAGAGTGTGTTTCTTGTAAGGCGAGCTAGTATTTGTTCCCCAGTCAGAAATGGTGTTGAATCCCATGCAGTTTCTGGTCTTACAAGGAAGAGGTGTTTTCTGATAAGAAGAGTCACTATTGTGCTCCTATTGCCATACACAGTACAAATAGGACTCGCGTCTGTTCCCAGCTAGTACAGTGTATTGGACTGAAGAGGAGCTACCGTTCTTGTCTGTTTCCTAAGCAGAGTTGAACTAGATATGGCCCATGTGTGTAGGAAGCACAGTTCTTTTTTTCTGAGCAAGATCAATGTTCGGACCCCATATGAACCACAGTAGAATAGAAGACTGCTCTTTTCTCAAAAGCAGAGTGTGTTTTTTGTAAAGCGAGCTAGCGTTTTTTTCCCAGTCTTAAATGGAGTTGAATCACATGCAGTTTTTGGTCCTACGAGCAAGAGTTGTTTTCTGGTAAGGAAAGTCACTATTGTGCTCCCTTTGCCATACACAGTGCAAATAGCATTCGCGTCTGTTCACAGCAAGTACAGTGTATTGGACTGAAGAGGAGCTACTGTTCTTGTCAGTTTCCTAAGCAGAGTTGAACTAGATATGGCCCGTGTGTGTAGGAAGCACAGTTCTTTTGTTCTGAGCAAACTCACTGTTCGGACCCCATAGGAAACACAGTAGAGCAGAAGAGTGCTCTTTTTTCAAAAGCACAGTGTGTTTCTTGTAAGGCAAGCTAGCGTTTGTTTCCCAGTACTAAATGGAGTTGAATCACATCCTGTTTTTGTTCTTACGAGCAAGAGTTGTTTTCTGGTAAGGAAAGTCACTATTGCGCTCCCATTTTCATACACAGGGCAAATAGCACTGGCGTCTGTTCCCAGCATGTACAGTGTATTGGACTGAAGAGGATCTACTGTTCTTGTCAGTTTCCTAAGCAGAATTGAACTAGATATGGCCTTATTTGTAGGAAGCACAGTTCTTTTTTTCTGAGCAAACTCACTGTTCTGGCCCTATAGGAAACACAGTAGAGTTGAAGAGTGCTCTTTTCTGAAAAGCAGAGTGTGTTTCTTGTAAGGCGAGCTAGCGTTTGTTTCCCAGTCCTAAATGGAGTTGAATCACATGCACTTTTTGGTCCTATGAGCAAGAGTTGTTTTCTGGTAAGGAAAGTCACTATTGCACTCTCATTGCCATACACAGTGCAAATAGCACTCGCGTCTGTTCCCAGCAAGTCCAGTGTATTGGACTGAAGCAGAGCTACTGTTCTTGTCAGTTTCCTAAGCAGAGTTGAACTAGATATGGCCCATGTTTGTAGGAAGCACAGTTCTTTTGTTCTGAGCAAGCTCAATGTTCGGACCCCATAGGAAAAACAGTCGAGTAGAAGAGTGCTCTTTTCTCAAAAGCAGAGTGTGTTTCTTGTAAGGCGAGCTAGCGTTTGTTTCCCAGTCCAAAATGGAGTTGAAACACATGCACTTTATTGTCCTACGAGCAAGAGTTGTTTTCTGGTAAGAAGAGTCACTATTGTGCTCCCATTGTCATACACAGGGCAAATAGCACTGGCGTCTGTTCCCAGCATGTACAGTGTATTGGACTGAAGAGGATCTACTGTTCTTTTCAGTTTCCTAAGCAGAATTGAACTAGATATGGCCGTATTTGTATGAAGCACAGTTCTTTTGTTCTGAGCAAGCTCACTGTTCTGGTCCTATAGTAAACACAGTAGAGTAGAAGAGTGCTCTTTTCTCAAAAGCAGAGTGTGTTTCTTGTAAGGCGAGCTAGCGTTTGTTTCCCAGTCCTAAATGGAGTTGAATCACATGCAGATTTTGGTCCTATGAGCAAGAGTTTTTTTCTGGTAAGGAAAGTCACTCTTGCACTCCCATTGTCAGACACAGTGCAAATAGCACTCGCGTCTGTTCCCAGCAAGTACAGTGTATTGGACTGAAGCGGAGCTAATGTTCTTGTCAGTTTCCTAAGCAGAGTTGAACTAGATATGGCCCGTGTGTGTAGGAAGCACAATTCTTTTGTTCTGAGCAAGCCACTGTTCGGACCCCATAAGAAACACAGTAGAGAAGAAGAGTGCTCTTTTCTCAAAATCAAGTGTCTTTCTTGTAAGGCGAGCTAGCGTTTGTTTCCCAGGCCTAAATGGAGTTGAATCACATGCAGTTTTTGGTCCTATGATCAAGAGTTGTTTTCTGGTAAAAAAAAAAAAATTCACTATTGTGCTCCCATTTCCATACACAATGCAAATAGCACTCGCGTCTGTTCCCAGCAAGTACAGTGTATTGGACTGAAGAGGAGCTACTGTTCTTGTCAGTTTCCTAAGCAGAGTTGAACTAGATATGGCCCAGGTGTGTAGTAAGCACAGTTCTTTTGTTCTGAGCAAGCTCACTGTTTGGACCCCATAGGAAAAACAGTAGAATAGAAGAGTGCTCTTTTATCAAAAGCAGAGTGTGTTTCTTGTAAGGCGAGCTAGCGTTTGTTTCCCAGTCCTAAATGGAGTTGAATCTCATGCAGTTTCTTGTCCTACAAGCAAGAGTTGTTTTCTGGTAAAAAGAGTTACTATTGTGCTCCCATTGTCATACTCAGGGCAAATAGCACTGGCATCTGTTCCCAGCATGTACAGTATATTGGACTGAAGAGGATCTACTGTTCTTGTCAGTTTCATAAGCAGAGTTGAACTAGATATGGCCGTATTTGTAAGAAGCACAGTTCTTTTGTTCTTAACAAACTCACTGTTCTGGCCCTATAGGAAACACAGTAGAGTAGAAGAGTGCTCTTTTCTCAAAAGCAGAGTGTGTTTCTTGTAAGGCGAGCTAGCGTTTGTTTCCCAGTCCTAAATGGAGTTGAATCACATGCAGTTTTTGGTCCTACGAGCAAGAGTTGTTTTCTGGTAAGGAAAGTCACTACTGTGCTCCCTTTGCCATACACATTGCAAATAGCACTAGCGTTTGTTCCCAGCAAGTACAGTGAATTGGACTGAAGAGGAGCTACTGTTCTTGTCAGTTTCCTAAGCAGAGTTGAACTAGATATGGCCCATGTGTGTAGGAAGCACAGTTCTTTTGTTCTGAGCAAGCTCACTGTTCGGACCCCATAGGAAACACAGTAGAGTAGAAGAGTGCGCTTTTCTCAAAAGCAGAGTGTGTTTCTTGTAAGGCGAGCTAGCGTTTGTTTCCCAGTCCTAAATGGAGTATAATCACCTGCAGTTTCTTGTCCTACAAGCAAGAGTTGTTTTCTGGTAAGAAGAGTCACTATTGCGCTCCCATTGTCATACACAGGGCAAATAGCACTGGCGTCTGTTCCCAGCATGTACAGTGTATTGGACTGAAGAGGATCTACTGTTCTTGTCAGTTTCCTAAGCAGAATTGAACTAGATATGGCCGTATTTGTAAGAAGCACAGTTCTTTTGTTCTGAGCAAACTCACTGTTCTGGCCCTATAGGAAACACAGTAGAGTAGAAGAGTGCTCTTTTCTCAAAAGCAGAGTGTGTTTCTTGTAAGGCGAGCTAGCGTTTGTTTCCCAGTCCTAAATGGAGTTGAATCACATGCAGTTTTTGGTCCTACGAGCAAGAGTTGTTTTCTGGTAAGGAAAGTCACTACTGCGCTCCCTTTGCCATACACAGTGCAAATAGCACTCGCGTTTGTTCCCAGCAAGTACAGTGAATTGGACTGAAGAGGAGCTTCTGTTCTTGTCAGTTTCCTAAGCAGAGTAGAACTAGATATGGCCCATGTGTGTAGGAAGCACAGTTCTTTTGTTCTGAGCAAGCTCACTGTTCGGACCCCATAGGAAACACAGTAGAGTAGAAGAGTGCTCTTTTCTCAAAAGCAGAGTGTGTTTCTTGTAAGGCAGCTAGCGTTTGTTTCCCAGTCCTAAATGGAGTTGAATCACATGCAGTTTCTTGTCCTATAAGCAAGAGTTGTTTTCTGGTAAGAAGAGTCACTATTGCGCTCCCATTGTCATACACAGGGCAAATAGCACTGGCGTCTATTCCCAGCATGTACAGTGTATTGGACTGAAGAGGATCTACTGTTCTTTTCAGTTTCCTAAGCAGAATTGAACTAGATATGGCCGTATTTGTATGAAGCACAGTTCTTTTGTTCTGAGCAAGCTCACTGTTCTGGTCCTATAGTAAACACAGTAGAGTAGAAGAGTGCTCTTTTCTCAAAAGCAGAGTGTGTTTCTCGTAAGGAGAGCTAGCGTTTGTTTCCCAGTCCTAAATGGAGTTGAATCACATGCAGATTTTGGTCCCACGAGCAAGAGTTTTTTTCTGGTAAGGAAAGTCACTCTTGCACTCCCATTGTCATACACAGTGCAAATAGCACTCGCGTCTGTTCCCAGCAAGTACAGTGTATTGGACTGAAGCGGAGCTAATGTTCTTGTCAGTTTCCTAAGCAGAGTTGAACTAGATGTGGCCCGTGTGTGTAGGAAGCACAATTCTTTTGTTCTGAGCAAGCTACTGTTCGGACCCCATAGGAAACACAGTAGAGAAGAAGAGTGCTCTTTTCTCAAAATCAAGTGTCTTTCTTGTAAGGCGAGCTAGCGTTTGTTTCCCAGGCCTAAATGGAGTTGAATCACATGCAGTTTTTGGTCCTATGATCAAGAGTTGTTTTCTGGTAAAAAAAAAAAATTCACTATTGTGCTCCCATTTCCATACACAATGCAAATAGCACTCGCGTCTGTTCCCAGCAAGTACAGTGTATTGGACTGAAGAGGAGCTACTGTTCTTGTCAGTTTCCTAAGCAGAGTTGAACTAGATATGGCCCAGGTTTGTAGTAAGCACAGTTCTTTTGTTCTGAGCAAGCTCACTGTTTGGACCCCATAGGAAAAACAGTAGAATAGAAGAGTGCTCTTTTATCAAAAGCAGAGTGTGTTTCTTGTAAGGCGAGCTAGCGTTTGTTTCCCAGTCCTAAATGGAGTTGAATCTCATGCAGTTTCTTGTCCTACAAGCAAGAGTTGTTTTCTGGTAAAAAGAGTTACTATTGTGCTCCCATTGTCATACACAGGGCAAATAGCACTGGCATCTGTTCCCAGCATGTACAGTATATTGGACTGAAGAGGATCTACTGTTCTTGTCAGTTTCATAAGCAGAGTTGAACTAGATATGGCCGTATTTGTAAGAAGCACAGTTCTTTTGTTCTTAACAAACTCACTGTTCTGGCCCTATAGGAAACACAGTAGAGTAGAAGAGTGCTCTTTTCTCAAAAGCAGAGTGTGTTTCTTGTAAGGCGAGCTAGCGTTTGTTTCCCAGTCCTAAATGGAGTTGAATCACATGCAGTTTTTGGTCCTACAAGCAAGAGTTGTTTTCTGGTAATGAAAGTCACTACTGTGCTCCCTTTGCCATACACATTGCAAATAGCACTAGCGTTTGTTCCCAGCAAGTACAGTGAATTGGACTGAAGAGGAGCTACTGTTCTTGTCAGTTTCCTAAGCAGAGTTGAACTAGATATGGCCCATGTGTGTAGGAAGCACAGTTCTTTTGTTCTGAGCAAGCTCACTGTTCGGACCCCATAGGAAACACAGTAGAGTAGAAGAGTGCGCTTTTCTCAAAAGCAGAGTGTGTTTCTTGTAAGGCGAGCTAGCGTTTGTTTCCCAGTCCTAAATGGAGTATAATCACCTGCAGTTTCTTGTCCTACAAGCAAGAGTTGTTTTCTGGTAAGAAGAGTCACTATTGCGCTCCCATTGTCATACACAGGGCAAATAGCACTGGCGTCTGTTCCCAGCATGTACAGTGTATTGGACTGAAGAGGATCTACTGTTCTTGTCAGTTTCCTAAGCAGAATTGAACTAGATATGGCCGTATTTGTAAGAAGCACAGTTCTTTTGTTCTGAGCAAACTCACTGTTCTGGCCCTATAGGAAACACAGTAGAGTAGAAGAGTGCTCTTTTCTCAAAAGCAGAGTGTGTTTCTTGTAAGGCGAGCTAGCGTTTGTTTCCCAGTCCTAAATGGAGTTGAATCACATGCAGTTTTTGGTCCTACGAGCAAGAGTTGTTTTCTGGTAAGGAAAGTCACTACTGCGCTCCCTTTGCCATACACAGTGCAAATAGCACTCGCGTTTGTTCCCAGCAAGTACAGTGAATTGGACTGAAGAGGAGCTTCTGTTCTTGTCAGTTTCCTAAGCAGAGTAGAACTAGATATGGCCCATGTGTGTAGGAAGCACAGTTCTTTTGTTCTGAGCAAGCTCACTGTTCGGACCCCATAGGAAACACAGTAGAGTAGAAGAGTGCTCTTTTCTCAAAAGCAGAGTGTGTTTCTTGTAAGGCAGCTAGCGTTTGTTTCCCAGTCCTAAATGGAGTTGAATCACATGCAGTTTCTTGTCCTATAAGCAAGAGTTGTTTTCTGGTAAGAAGAGTCACTATTGCGCTCCCATTGTCATACACAGGGCAAATAGCACTGGCGTCTATTCCCAGCATGTACAGTGTATTGGACTGAAGAGGATCTACTGTTCTTTTCAGTTTCCTAAGCAGAATTGAACTAGATATGGCCGTATTTGTATGAAGCACAGTTCTTTTGTTCTGAGCAAGCTCACTGTTCTGGTCCTATAGTAAACACAGTAGAGTAGAAGAGTGCTCTTTTCTCAAAAGCAGAGTGTGTTTCTCGTAAGGAGAGCTAGCGTTTGTTTCCCAGTCCTAAATGGAGTTGAATCACATGCAGATTTTGGTCCCACGAGCAAGAGTTTTTTTCTGGTAAGGAAAGTCACTCTTGCACTCCCATTGTCATACACAGTGCAAATAGCACTCGCGTCTGTTCCCAGCAAGTACAGTGTATTGGACTGAAGCGGAGCTAATGTTCTTGTCAGTTTCCTAAGCAGAGTTGAACTAGATATGGCCCGTGTGTGTAGGAAGCACAGTTCTTTTGTTCTGAGCAAGCTACTGTTCGGACCCCATAGGAAACACCGTAGAGTAGAAGAGTGCTCTTTTCTCAAAATCAGAGTGTCTTTCTTGTAAGGCGAGCTAGCGTTTGTTTCCCAGGCATAAATGGAGTTGAATCACATGCAGTTTTTGGTCCTATGATCAAGAGTTGTTTTCTGGTAAAAAAAAAAGTCACTATTGCGCTCCCATTTCCATACACAATGCAAATAGCACTCGTGTCTGTTCCCAGCAAGTACAGTGTATTGGACTGAAGAGGAGCTACTGTTCTTGTCAGTTTCCTAAGCAGAGTTGAACTACATATGGCCCAGGTGTGTAGTAAGCACAGTTCTTTTGTTCTGAGCAAGCTCACTGTTTGGACCCCATAGGAAAAACAGTAGAGTAGAAGAGTGCTCTTTTATCAAAAGCAGAGTGTGTTTCTTGTAAGGCGAGCTAGCGTTTGTTTCCCAGTCCTAAATGGGGTTGAATCTCATGCAGTTTCTTGTCCTACGAGCAAGAGTTGTTTTCTGGTAAAAAGAGTTACTATTGTACTACCATTTTCATACACAGGGCAAATAGCACTGGCATCTGTTCCCAGCATGTACAGTATATTGGACTGAAGAGGATCTACTGTTCTTGTCAGTTTCATAAGCAGAGTTGAACTAGATATGGCCGTAATTGTAAGATGCACAGTTCTTTTGTTCTTAACAAACTCACTGTTCTGGCCCTATAGGAAACACAGTAGAGTAGAAGAGTGCTCTTTTCTCAAAAGCAGAGTGTGTTTCTTGTAAGGCGAGCTAGCGTTTGTTTCCCAGTCCTAAATGGAGTTGAATCACATGCAGTTTTTGGTCCTACGAGCAAGAGTTGTTTTCTGGTAAGGAAAGTCACTACTGTGCTCCCTTTGCCATACACATTGCAAATAGCACTAGCGTTTGTTCCCAGCAAGTAGAGTGAATTGGACTGAAGAGGAGCTACTGTTCTTGTCAGTTTCCTAAGCTGAGTTGAACTAGATATGGCCCATGTGTGTAGGAAGCACAGTTCTTTTGTTCTGAGCAAGCTCACTGTTCGGACCCCATAGGAAACACAGTAGAGTAGAAGAGTGCGCTTTTCTCAAAAGCAGAGTGTGTTTCTTGTAAGGCGAGCTAGCGTTTGTTTCCCAGTCCTAAATGGAGTATAATCACCTGCAGTTTCTTGTCCTACAAGCAAGAGTTGTTTTCTGGTAAGAAGAGTCACTATTGCGCTCCCATTGTCATACACAGGGCAAATAGCACTGGCGTCTGTTCCCAGCATGTACAGTGCATTGGACTGAAGAGGATCTACTGTTCTTGTCAGTTTCCTAAGCAGAATTGAACTAGATATGGCCGTATTTGTAAGAAGCACAGTTCTTTTGTTCTGAGCAAACTCACTGTTCTGGCCCTATAGGAAACACAGTAGAGTAGAAGAGTGCTCTTTTCTCAAAAGCAGAGTGTGTTTCTTGTAAGGCGAGCTAGCGTTTGTTTCCCAGTCCTAAATGGAGTTGAATCACATGCAGTTTTTGGTCCTACGAGCAAGAGTTGTTTTCTGCTAAGGAAAGTCACTACTGAGCTCCCTTTGCCATACACAGTGCAAATAGCACTCGCGTTTGTTCCCAGCAAGTACAGTGAATTGGACTGAAGAGGAGCTACTGTTCTTGTCAGTTTCCTAAGCAGAGTAGAACTAGATATGGCCCATGTGTGTAGGAAGCACAGTTCTTTTGTTCTGAGCAAGCTCACTGTTCGGACCCCATAGGAAACACAGTAGAGTAGAAGAGTGCTCTTTTCTCAAAAGCAGAGTGTGTTTCATGTAAGGCGAGCTAGCGTTTGTTTCCCAGTCCTAAATGGAGTTGAATCACATGCAGTTTCTTGTCCTACAAGCAAGAGTTGTTTTCTGGTAAGAAGAGTCACTATTGCGCTCCCATTGTCATACACAGGGCAAATAGCACTCGCGTCTGTTCCCAGCATATACAGTGTATTGGACTGAAGAGGATCTACTGTTCTTGTCAGTTTCCTAAGCAGAATTGAACTAGATATAGCCGTATTTGTAGGAAGCACAATTCTTTTGTTCTGAGCAAACTCACTGTTCTGGCCCTGTAGTAAACACAGTAGAGTAGAAGAGTGCTCTTTTCTCAAAAGCAGAGTGTGTTTCTTGTAAGGCGAGCTAGCGTTTGTTTGCCAGTCCTAAATGGAGTTGAATCACATGCAGTTTTTGGTCCTATGAGCAAGAGTTGTTTTCTGGTAAGGAAAGTCACTATTGGGCTCCCATTTCCATACACAGTGCAAATAGCACTCGCATCTGTTCCCAGGAAGTACAGTGTATTGGACTGAAGCGGAGCTACTGTTCTTGTCAGTTTCCTAAGCAGAGTTGAAGTGGATATGGCCCCTGTGTGTAGGGAGCACAGTTCTTTTGTTCTGAACAAGCTCACTGTTCGGACCACATAGAAACACAGAAGAATAGAAGAGTGCTCTTTTCTCAAAAGCAGAGTGTGTTTCTTGTAAGGCGAGCTAGTATTTGTTCCCCAGTCAGAAATGGTGTTGAATCCCATGCAGTTTCTGGTCCTACGAGCAAGAGGTGTTTTCTGATAAGAACAGTCACTATTGTGCTCCTATTGCCATACACAGTACAAATAGGACTCGCGTCTGTTCCCAGCTAGTACAGTGTATTGGACTGAAGAGGAGCTACCATTCTTGTCTGTTTCCTAAGCAGAGTTGAACTAGACATGGCCCATGTGTGTAGGAAGCACAGTTCTTTTTTTCTGAGCAAGATCAATGTTCGGACCCCATATGAACCACAGTAGAATAGAAGACTGCTCTTTTCTCAAAAGCAGAGTGTGTTTCTTGTAAGGCGAGCTAGCGTTTGTTTCCCAGTCCTAAATGGAGTTGAATCACATGCAGTTTTTGGTCCTACGAGCAAGAGTTGTTTTCTGGTAAGGAAAGTCACTATTGTGCTCCCTTTGCCATACACAGTGCAAATAGCACTCGCATCTGTTCACAGCAAATACAGTGTATTGGACTGAAGAGGAGCTACTGTTCTTGTCAGTTTCCTAAGCAGAGTTGAACTTGATATGGCCCATGTGTGTAGGAAGCACAGTTCTTTTGATTTGAGCAAGCTCACTGTTCGGACCCCATAGGGAACACAGTAGAGTAGAAGAGTGCTCTTTTCTCAAAAGCAGAGTGTGTTTCTTGTAAGGTGAGCTAGCGTTTGTTTCCCAGTCCTAAATGGAGTTGAATCACATGCAGTTTCTTGTCCTACGAGCAAGAGTTGTTTTCTGGTAAGAAGAGTCACTATTGCTCTCCCATTTCCATACACAGTGCAAATAGCACTCGCATCTGTTCCCAGGAAGTACAGTGTATTGGACTGAAGCGGAGCTACTGTTCTTGTCAGTTTGCTAAGCAGAGTTGAACTAGATATGTCCAGTGTGTGTAGGAAGCACAGTTCTTTTGTTCTGAGCAAGCTCACTGTTCGGACCACATAGGATACACAGTCGAGTAGAAGAGTGCTCTTTTATCAAAAGCAGAGTGTGTTTCTTGTAAGGCGAGCTAGCGTTTGTTTCCCAGTCCTAAATGGAGTTGAAACACATGCAGTTTATTGTCCTACGAGCAAGAGTTGTTTTCTGGTAAGAAGAGTCACTATTGCACTCCCATTGTCATACAAAGGGCAAATAGCACTGGCGTCTGTTCCCAGCATGTACTGTGTATTGGACTGAAGAGGATCTACTGTTCTTTTCAGTTTCCTAAGCAGAATTGATCTAGATATGGCCTTATTTGTAGGAAGCACAGTTCTTTTGTTCTGAGCAAACTCACTGTTCTGGCCCTATAGGAAACACAGTAGAGTTGAAGAGTGCTCTTTTCTGAAAAGCAGAGTGTGTTTCTTGTAAGGCGAGCTAGCGTTTGTTTCCCAGTCCATAAAGAGAGTTGAATCACAGGCACTTTTTGGTCCTATGAGCAAGAGTTGTTTTCTGGTAAGGAAAGTCACTATTGCACTCTCATTGCCATACACAGTGCAAATAGCACTCGCGTCTGTTCCCAGCAAGTACAGTGTATTGGACTGAAGCAGAGCTACTGTTCTTGTCAGTTTCCTAAGCAGAGTTGAACTAGATATGGCCCGTGTGTGTAGGAAGCACAGTTCTTTTGTTCTGAGCAAGCTCACTGTTCGGACCCCAAAGTAAACACAGTAGAGTAGAAGAGTGCTCTTTTCTCAAAATCAGAGTGTCTTTCTTGTAACGCGAGCTAGCGTTTGATTCCCAGTCCTAAATGGAGTTGAATCACATGCAGTTTTTGGTCCTATGAGCAAGAGTTGTTTTCTGGTAAAAAAAAAGTCACTAATGCGCTCCCATTTCCATACACAATGCAAGTAACACTCGCGTCTGTTCCCAGCAAGTACAGTGTATTGGACTGAAGAGGAGCTACTGTTCTTGTCAGTTTCCTAAGCAGAGTTGAACTAGAAATGGCCCATGTGTGTAGGGAGCACAGTTCTTTTGTTCTGAGCAAGCTCACTGTTCGGACCCCATAGGAAACACAGTAGAGTAGAAGAGTGCTCTTTTCTCAAAAGCAGAGTGTGTTTCTTGTAAGGCAAGCTAGCGTTTGTTTCCCAGTCCTAAATGGAGTTGAATCACATGCAGTTTCTTGTCCTACAAGCAAGAGTTGTTTTCTGGTAAGAAGAGTCACTATTGCGCTCCCATTGTCATACACAGGGGAAATAGCACTGGCGTCTGTTCCCAGCATGTACAGTGTATTGGACTGAAGAGGATCTACTGTTCTTGTCAGTTTCCTAAGCAGAATTGAACTAGATATGGCCGTGTGTGTAGGAAACACAGTTCTTTTGTTCTGAGCAAGCTCTCTTTTGGCCCTATAGTAAACACAGTAGAGTAGAAGAGTGCTCTTTTCTCAAACGCAGAGTGTGTTTCTTGTAAGGTGAGCTAGCTTTTGTTTCCCAGTCCTAAATGGAGTGGAATCACATGCAGTTTTTGGTTCTACGAGCTAGAATTGTTTTCTGGTACGGAAAGTCACTTTTGCGCTCCCATTGCCATGCATAGTGCAAATAGCACTGGCGTGTGTTCGCAGCAAGTGCAGTGTATTGGACTGAAGATGAGCTACTGTTCTTGTCAGTTTCCTAAGCAGAGTTGAACTAGATTTGGCCACTGTGGGTAAGAAGCACAGTTCTTTTGTTCTGAGCAAGCTCACTATTCTGGCCCTATAGGAAACACAGTAGAGTAGAAGAGTGCTCTTTTCTCAAAAGCAGAGTGTGTTTCTTGTAAGGCGAGCTAGCGTTTTTTTCCCATCCTAAATGGAGTTGAATCACATGCAGTTTCTGGTCCTACGAGCTAAAGTTGTTTTCTGGTAAGAAGAGTCACTATTGCACTCCCTTTGTCATACACAAGGCAAATAGAACTGGCGTCTGTTCGCAGCATGTACAGTGTATTGGACTGAAGAGGATCTACTGTTCTTGTCAGTTTCCTAAGCAAAATTGAACTAGATATGGCCCGTGTTTGTAGGAAGCACAGTTCTTTTGTTCTGAGCAAGCACACTGTTTGGACCCCAAAGGACACACAGAAGAGTAGAAGAGTGCTCTTTTCTCAAAAGCAGAATGTGTTTCTTTTAAGGTGAACTAGTGTTTGTTTCCCAGTCCTAAATGGAGTTTAATCACATGCATTTTCAGGTCATACGAGCAAGCGTTGTTTTCTGGTAAGAAGAGTCACTATTGCGCTCCCATTGTCATACACAAGGCAAATAGCACTGGCGTCTGTTCCCAGCATGTACAATGTATTGGACTGAAGAGGAGCTACTGTTCTTGTCATTTTCCTAAGCAGAATTGAACTAGATATGGCTGTGTGTGTAGGAAGCACAGTTCTTTTGTACTGAGCAAGCTCTCTGTTCGAACCTATAGGAAACACAGTAGAGTAGAAGAGTGCCCTTTTCTCAAAAGCAGAGTGTGTTTCTTGTAAGGCGATCTAGCATTTGTTTCCCAGTCCTAAATGGAGTTGAATCACATGCAGTTTCTGGTCCTACGAGCAAGAGATATTTTCTGGTAAGAAGAGTCACTATTGTGCTCCCTTTGCCATATACACTCAAAATTGCTCTCTTGTCTCTTCCCAGCAAGTACAGTGTATTGGACTGAAGAGGAGCTAATGTTCTTGTCAGTTTCCTAAGCAGAATTGAACTAGATATGGCCCGTGTGTGTAGGAAGCACAGTTCTTTTGTTCTGAGCAAGCTCACTGTTCGGACCCCATAAAAAACAATGTAGAGTAGAAGAGTGCTCTTTTCTCAAAAGCAGAGTGTGTTTCTTGTAAGGCGAGCTAGTGTTTGTTTCCCAATCCTAAATGGAGTGGAAACACATGCAGTATCTGGTCCTACGAGCAAGAGATTTTCTGGTAAGAAGAGTCACTATTGCGCTCCCATTGTCATACACAGGGCAAATAGCACTGGCGTCTGTTCCCAGCATGTACAGTGTATTGGATTGAAAAGGATCTACTGTTCTTGTCAGTTTCCTAAGCAGAGTTGAACTAGATATGGCCCGTTTGTGTAGAAAGCGCAGTTCTTTTGTTCTGAGCAAGCTCACTGTTCGAACCCATAGTAAACACAGTAGAGTAGAAGCGTGCTCTGTTCTCAAAAGCAGAGTGTGTTTCTTTTAAGGCAAGCTAGCGTTTGTTTTCCAGTACTAAATGGAGTTGAATGACATGCAGTTTTTGGTCCTACGAGCTAGAGTTGTTTTCTGGTAAGGAAAGTCACTATTGCACTCCCATTGCCATACGTAGTGCAAAAAGCACTAGCGTCTGTTCCCAGCAAGTACAGTGTATTGGACTGAAGAGGAGCTACTGTTCTGGTCAGTTTCCTAAGCAGAGTTGAACTAGATATGGCACCTGTGTGTAGGAAGCACAGTTCTTTTGTTCTGAGCAAGCTCACTGTCGGAACCCATAGGAAACACAGTAGAGTAGGAGAGTGATCTTTTCTCAAAAGCAAAGTGTGTTTCTTGTAAGGCGAGCTAGTGTTTGTTTCCCAGTCATAAATGGAGTTGAATCACATGCAATTTTTGGTCCTACGAGCAAGAGGTGTTTTCTGGCAAGGAAAGTCACTATTGTGCTCCCATTGCCATACACAGTGCAAATAGCACTCACGTCTGTTCACAGCAAGTACGGTGTTGGACTGAAAAAGACCTACTGTTCTTGTCAGTTTCCTAAGCAGAGTTGAACTAGATATAATCGGTGTGTGTATGAAGCACAGTTCTTTTGTTCTGAACAAGCTCACTGTTCTGGACCTATAGGAAACACATTAGAGTAGAAGAGTGCTCTTTTCTCAAAAGCAGAGTGTGTTTCTTGTAAGGCGAGCTAGCGTTTGTTTCCCAGTTCTAAATGGAGTTGAATCACATGCAGTTTCTGGTCCTACGAACAAGGGTTGTTTTCTTGTAAGAAGAGTCACTATTGCGCTCCCATTGTCATACACAGGGCAAATAGCACTCGCGTCTGTTCGCAGCATGTACAGTGTATTGTTCTGAAGATGAGCTACTGTTCTTGTCAGTTTCCTAAGCAAAGTTGAACTAGATATGGCCCCTGTGTGTAGGAAGCACAGTTCTTTTGTTCTGAGCAAGCTCACTGTTCGGACCCCATAGGAAACAGAGTAGAGTAGAAGAGTGCTCTTATCTCAAAAGCAGAGTGTGTTTCTTGTAAGTCGAGCTAGTATTTGTATCCCAGTCTGAAATGGAGTTGAATCCCATGCAGTTTCTGGTCCTATGAGCAAGAGTTGTTTTCTGGTAAGAAGAGTCACTATTTCGCTCCCATTGCCATATACAGTGAAAATAGCTCTCGCGTCTGTTCCCAGCAAGTACAGTGTATTGAACTGAAGAGGAGCTAATGTTCTTGTCAGTTTCCTAAGCAGAGTTGAACTAGATATGGCCCGTGTTTGTAGGAAGCACAGTTCTTTTGTTCTGAGCAAGCACACTGTTTGGACCCCAAAGGACACACAGAAGAGTAGAAGAGTGCTCTTTTCTCAAAAGCAGAGTGTGTTTCTTGTAAGGTGAGCTAGCGTTTGTTTCCCAGTCCTAAATGGAGTTGAATCACATGCAGTTTCTGGTCCTACAAGCAAGAGTTGTTTTCTATTAAGAAGAGTCACTATTGCGCTCCCATTGTCATACACAGGGCAAATAGCACTGGCGTCTGTTCCCAGCATTTACAGTGTATTGGACTGAAGAGGATCTACTGTTCTTGTCAGTTTCCTAAGCAGAGTTGAACTAGATATAGCCCGTGTGTGTAGGAAGCACAGTTCTTTTGTACTGAGCAAGCTCTCTGTTCGAACCCATAGGAAACACAGTAGAGTAGAAGAGTGCCATTTCTCAAAAGCAGAGTGTGTTTCTTGTAAGGCGAGCTAGCATTTGTTTCCTAGTCCTAAATGGAGTTGAATCACATGCAATTTCTGGTCCTAGGAGCAAGAGTTGTTTTCTGGTAAGAAGAGTCACTTTTGCGTTCCCATTGTCATACACAGGGCAAATAGCACTGGCGTCTGTTCCCATCATGTACAGTTTATTGGACTGAAGAGGAGCTACTGTTCTTGTCAGTTTCCTAAGCAGAATTGAACTAGATATGGCCCGTGTGTGTAGGAAGCACAGTTCTTTTATTCTGAGCAATCTCACTGTTTTGGCCCTGTAGGAAACACAGTAGAGTAGAAGAGTGCTCTTTTCTCAAAAGCATAGTGTGTTTCTTGTAAGGCGAGCTAGCTTTTGTTTCCCAGTCCTAAATGGAGTGGAATCACATGCAGTTTTTGGTCCTACGAGCTAGAATTGTTTTCTGGTAAGGAAAGTCACTTTTGCGCTCCCATTGCCATGCATAGTGCAAATAGCACTGGCGTGTGTTCGCAGCAAGTACAGTGTATTGGACTGAAGATGAGATACTGTTCTTGTCAGTTTCCTAAGCAGAGTTGAACTTGATATGGCCACTGTGGGTAGGAAGCACAGTTCTTTTGTTCTGAGCAAGCTCACTCTTCGGACCCTATAGGAAACACAGTAGAGTAGAGGTGTGCTCTTTTCTCAAAAGCAGAGTGTATTTATTGTAAGGCGAGCTAGTGTTTGTTTCCCAGTCTTAAATGGTGTTGAATCCCATGCAGTTTCTGGTCCTACGAGCAAGAGTTGTTTTCTGGTAAGGAAAGTCACTATTGTGCTCCCATTGCCATACACAGTGCAAATAGCACTGGCGTCTGTTCCCAGCAATACAGTGTATTGGACTGAAGAGGAGCTACTGTTCTTGTCAATTTCCTAAGCAGAGTTGAACTGGATATGGCCCGTGTGTGTAGGAAGCACACTTCTTCTGTTCTGAGCAAGCTCACTTTTCGGATCCCATAGGAAACACAGTAGAGTAGAAGAGTGCTCTTTTCTCAAAAGCAGAGTGTGCTTCTTGTAAGGAGAGCTAGCGTTTATTTCCCAGTCCTAAAAGGAGTTGAATCACATGAAGTTTTTGGTCCCATGAGCAAGAGTTGTTTTCTTTAAGGAAAGTCAATATTGCGCTCCCATTCCCATACACAGAGCAAATAGCACTCGCGTCTGTTCCCAGCAAGTGCAGTGTATTGGACTGAAGAGGAGCTACTGTTCTTGTCAGTTTCCTAAGCAGAGTAGAACTAGATATGGCCCGTGTGTGTAGGAAGCACAGTTCTTTTGTTCTGAGCAAGCTCACTGTTCGGATCCCATAGGAAACACAGTAGAGTAGAAGAGTGCTCTTTTCTCAAAAGCAGAGTGTGTTTCTTGTAAGGCGAGCTAGTGTTTGTTTCCCAGTCAGAAATGGAGTTGAATCCCATGCAGTTTATGGTCCCACGAGCAAGAGATGTTTTCTGGTAAGAAGAGTCACTATTACGCTCCCATTGTCATATACAGTGCAAATAGCACTCGTGTCTGTTCCCAGGAAGTACAGTGTAATGGACTGAAGAGGATCTACTATTCTTGTCAGTTTCCTAAGCAGAATTGAACTAGATATGGCCGTGTGTGTAGGAAGCACAGTTCTTTTGTTCTGAGCAAGCTCACTGTTTTGGCCCTTTAGGAAACACAGTAGAGTAGAAGAGTGCTCTTTTCTCAAAAGCAGAGTGTGTTTCTTGTAAGGGAGCTAGCGCTTGTTTCCCAGTCCTAAATGGAGTTGAATCACATGCAGTTTCTGGTCCTACGAGCAAGAGTTGTTTTCTGGTAAGGAAAGTCACTATTGTGCTCCCATTGTCATACACAGTGCAAATAGCACTGGCGTCTTTTCCCAGCAAGTACAGTGTATTGGACTGAAGTGGAGCTACTGTTCTTGTCAGTTTCCTAAGCAGAGTTGAACTGTATATGGCCCGTGTGTAGGAAGCACACTTCTTCTCTTCTGAGCAAGCTCACTGTTCGGACCCCATAGGAAACACAGTAGAGTAGAAGAGTGCTCTTTTCTCAAAAGCAGAGTGTGTTTCTTGTAAGGCGAGCTAGCGTTTGTTTCCCAGTCCTAAATGGAGTTGAATCACATGCAGTTTTTGGTCCTATGAGCAAGAGTAGTTTTCTGGAAAGAAGAGTCACTGTTGCGCTCCCATTGCTATACACAGGGCAAATAGCACTGGCATCTGTTCCCAGCATGTACAGTGTATTGGACTGAAGAGGATCTACTGTTCTTGTCAGTTTCCTAAGCAGAGTTAAACTAAATATAGTCGGTGTGTGTAGGAAGCACAGTTCTTTTGTTCTGAGAAAGCTCACTCTTCGGACCCTATAGGAAACACAGTAGAGTGGAAGTGTGCCCTTTTCTCAAAAGCAGAGTGTATTTCTTGAAAGGTGAGCTAGTGTTTGTTTCCCAGTCCTAAATTGTCTTGAATCCCATGCAGTTTCTGTTACTATGAGCAAGAGTTGTTTTCTGGTAAGGAAAGTCACAATTGCGCTCCCATTGCCCTACACAGTGCAAATAGCACTGGCGACTGTTCCCAGCAAGTACAGTGTATTGGACTGAAGAGGATCTACTGTTCTTGTCAGTTTCCTAAGCAGAGTTGAACTGGATATGGCCCTTGTGTAGGAAGCACACTTCTTCTGTTTTGAGCAAGCTCACTGTTCGGATCCCATAGGAAACACAGTAGAGTAGAAGAGTGCTCTTTTCTCAAAAGCAGAGTGTTTTTCTTGTAAGGCGAGCTAGCATTTGTTTCCCAGTCCTAAATGGAGTTGAATCCCATGCAGTTTTTGGTGCTACGAGCAAGAGTTGTTTTCTGGAAAGAAGAGTCACTATTACGCTCCCATTGCTATACACAGGGCAAATAGCACTGGCGTCTGTTCCCAGCATGTGCAGTGTATTGGACTGAAGAGGATCTACTATTCTTGTCAGTTTCCTAAGCAGATTTGAACTAAATGTAGTCGGTGTGTAGGAAGCACAGTTCTTTTGTTCTGAGCAGGCTCACTCTTCTGGCCCTATAAGAATCATATTAGAGTAGAAGAGTGCTCTTTTCTCAAAAGCAAAGTGTGTTTCTTGTAAGGCAAGCTAGCGTTTGTTTCCCAGTCCTAAATGGAGTAAAATCACATGCAGTTTCTGGTCCTACGAGCAAGAGGTGTTCTCTGGAGAGAAGGTCACTATTGCGCTCCCATTATCATACACAGGGCAAATAGCACTGGCGTCTATTCCCTGCATGTACAGTGTATTGGACTGAGGAGGATCTACTGTTCTTGTCAGTTTCCTAAGCAGAATTGAAATAGATAAGTCCGTGTGTGTAGGAAGCACAGTTCTTTTGTTCTGAGCAAGCTCACTGTTTTGGCCCTATAGGAAACACAGTAGAGTAGAAGGGTGCCCTTTTCTCAAAAGCAGAGTGTGTTTCTTGTAAGGCGAGCTAGCGTTTGTTTCCCAGTCCTAAATGGAGTTGAATCACATGCAATTTTTGGTCCTATGAGCAAGAGTTGTTTTATGGAAAGAAGAGTCACTATTGTGCTCCCATTGCCATACACAGTACTAATAGCACTGGCGTCTGTTCCCAGCAAGTACAGTGTATTGGACTGAAGAGGAGCAACTGTTCTTGTCAGTTTCCTAAGCAGAATTGAACTAGATATGGCCCGTGTGTGTAGGAAGCACGGTTCTTTTGTTCGGAGCAAGCTCACTGTTCGGACTCCATAGGAAACACAGTAGAGTAGATGAGTTGTCTTTTCTCAAAAGCAGAGGATGTTTCTTGTAAGGCGAGCTAGCGTTTGTTATTCAGTCCTAAATGGAGTTGAATCACATGCAGTTTCTGGTCCTACGAGCAAGAGTTGTTTTCTGGTAAAAAGAGTCACTATTGTGCTCCCATTGACATACACAGGTAAAATAGCACTGGCATCTGTTCCCAGCATGTACAGTGTATTGGACTGAAGAGGATCTACTGTCCTTGTCAGTTTCCTATGCAGAATTGATCTAGATATCCCCAGTGTGTGTAGGAACCACAATTCTTTTGTTCTGAGCAAGCTTATTGTTCTGGTTGTATAGGAAACACAGTAGAGTAGAAGAGTGCTCTTTTCTCAAAATCAGAGTGTGTTTCTTGTAAGGCGAGCTAGCGTTTGTTTCCCAGTCCGAAATGGAATTGAATCACATGCAGTTTCTGGTCCTACGAGCAAGAGTTGTTTTCTGGTAAGACGAGTCACTATTGCGCTCCCATTGACATACACAGGTAAAATAGCACTGGCATCTGTTCCCAGCATGTACAGTGTATTGGACTGAAGAGGATCTACTGTCCTTGTCAGTTTCCTATGCAGAATTGATCTAGATATCCCCCGTGTGTGTAGGAAGCAAAATTCTTTTGTTCTGAGCAAGCTTATTGTTCTGGCTGTATAGGAAACACAGTAGAGTAGAAGAGTGCTCTTTTCTCAAAAGCAGAGTGTGTTTCTTATAAGGCGAGCAAGTGTTTGTTTCCCAGTCAGAAATGGAGTTGAATCCCATGCAGTTTCTGGTCCTACAAGCAAGAGTTGTCTTCTGGTAAGAAGAGTAACTATTGCGCTCCAATTGTCATACAAATTACAAATAGCACTGGCGTCTGTTCCCAGCATGTACAGTGCATTGGACTGAGGAGGATCTACTGTTATTGTCAGTTTTCTAAGCAGAATTGAATTAGATATGGCCGTGTGTGTATGAAGGACAGTTCTTTTGTTCTGAGCAAGCACACTGTTCTGGCCCTTTAGGAAACACAGTATAGTAGAAGAGTGATCTTTACTCAAAAGCAGAATGTGTTTCTTGTAAGGCGAGCTAGTGTTTGTTTCCCAGTCCTAAATGGAGTTGAATCACATGCAGTTTTTGGTCCTATGAGCAAGAGTTGTTTTCTGGTAAGGAAAGTCACTATTGTGCTCCCATTGCCATACACAGTGCAAATAACACTCGCATCTGTTCCCATTAAGTACAGTGTATTGGACTGAAGAGGAGCTACTGTTCTTTCAGTTTCCTAAGCAGAATTGAACTAGATATGGCCGTGTGTCTAGGAAGCACAGTTCTTTTGTTCTGAGCAAGCTCACTGTTTTGGCTCTATAGGAAACACAGTAGAGTATAAGAGTGCTCTTTTCTCAAAAGCACAGTGTGTTTCTTGTAAGGCGATCTAGCATTTGTTTCCCAGTCCTAAATGGAGTTGAATCACATGCACTTTTTGGTCCCATGAGCAAGAGTTGTTTCTGGAAAGAAGAGTCACTATTGTGCTCACTTTGCCATACACAGTGCAAATAGCACTGGCGTCTGTTCCCAGCAAGTACAGTGTATTGGACTGAAGAGGAGCTACTGTTCTTGTCAGTTTCCTAAGCACAGTTGAACTAGATATGGCCCGTGTGTAGGAAGCACGGTTCTTTTGTTCGGAGCAAGCTCACTGTTCGGACACCTTAGAAAACACAGTAGACGAGAAAAGCTCTCTTTTCTCAAAAGCAGAGTGTGTTTATTGTAAGGTGAGCTAGCGTTTGTTTCCCAGTTCTAAATGGAGTTGAATCACATGCAGTTTCTGGTCCTACGAGCAAGAGTTGTTTTCTGGTAAGAAAAGTCACTATTGCGCTCCCATTGCCACACACAATGCAAATAGCACTCGCGTCTGTTTCCATCAAGTACAGTGTATTGGACTGAAGAGGATCTACTGTTCTTGTCAGTTTCCTAAGAAGAGTTGGATTAGATATGGCCCGTGTGTGTAGGAAGCACAGTTCTTTTGTTCTGAGCAAGCTCACTCTTTTGGCCCTATAGGAAACACAGTAGAGTAGAAGAGTGCTCTTTTCTCAAAAACAGAGTGTGTTTCTTGTAAGGCGAGCTAGCGTTTGTTTTTCAGTCCTAAATGGAGTTGAATCACATGCAGTTTCTGGTCCTATGACCAAGAGTTGTTTTCTGGTAAGAAGAGTCACTATTGCGCTCCCATTGCTATACACAGGGCAAATAGCACTGGCGTCTGTTCCCAGCATGTGCAGTGTATTAGACTGAAGAGGATCTACTGTTCTTGTCAGTTTCCTAAGCAGAGTTGAACTAAATATAGTCGGTGTGTGTAGGAAGCACAGTTCTTTTGTTCTGAGCAAGCTCACTCTTCTGGCCGTATAAGAAACACATTAGAGTAGAAGAGTGCTCTTTTCTCAAAAGCAGAGTGTTTTTCCTGTAAGGCAAGCTAACGTTTGTTTCCCAGTCCTAAATGGAGTAAAATCACATGCAGTTTCTGGTCCTATGACCAAGAGTTGTTTTCTGGTAAGAAGAGTCACTATTGTGCTCCCATTGTCATACACAGGGCAAATAGCACTGGCGTCTATTCCCAGCATGTACAGTGTATTGGACTGAAGAGGATCTACTGTTCTCGTCAGTTTCCTAAGCAGAATTGAACTAGATATGGCCGTGTGTGTAGGAAGCACAGTTCTTTTGTTCTAAGCAAGCTCACTCTTTTGGCCCTTTAGGAAACACAGTAGAGTAGAAGAGTGCTCTTTTCTCAAAAACAGAGTGTGTTTCTTGTAAGGCGAGCTAGCGTTTTTTTTTTCAGTCCTAAATGGAGTTGAATCACATGCAGTTTCTGGTCCTATGACCAAGAGTTGTTTTCTGGTAAGAAGAGTCACTATTGCGCTCCCATTGTCATACACAGGGCAAATAGCACTGGCGTCTGTTCCCAGCATGTACAGTGTATTGGACTGAAGAGGATCTACTGTCCTTGTCAGTTTCCTAAGCAGAATTGATGTAGATATGGCCCGTGTTGGTAGGAAGCACAGTTCTTTTGTTCTGAGCAAGCTCACAGTTCGGACCCCATAAGAAACACAGTAGAGTAGAAGAGTGCTCTTTTCTCAAAAGCAGAGTGTGTTTCTTGTAAGGCGAGCTAGCGTTTGTTTCCCAGTCCTAAATGGAGTTGAATCCCATGCAGTTTCTGTTCCTACGAGCAAGAGTTGTTTTCTGGTAAGAAGAGTAACTATAGTGCTCCCATTGTCATACACAGGGCAAATATCACTGGCGTCTGTTCCCAGCATACAGTGTATTGGACTGAAAAGGATCTACTGTCCTTGTCTGTTTCCAATGCAGACTTGATCTAGATATGGCCCCTGGGTGTAGGAAGCACAGTTCTTTTGTTCTGAGCAAGCTCACTGTTCTGGCCCTATAGGAAACACAGTAGAGTAGAAGAGTGTTCTTTTCCCAAAAGCAGAGTGTGTTTCTTGTAAGGCGAGCTAGTATTTGTTTCCCAGTCCTAAATGGAATTGAATCACATGCAGTTTTTGGTCCTACGAGCAAGATTTGTTTTCTGGAAAGAAGAGTCACTATTGCGCTCCCATTGCCATACACAGTGCAAATAGCACTGGCGTCTGTTCCCAGTTAGTACAGTGTATTGGACTGAAGAGGAGCTACTGTTCTTTTCAGTTTCCTAAGCAGAGTTGAACTAGATATAGTCGGTGTGTGTAGGAAGCACAGTTCTTTTATTCTGAGCAAGCTCACTTTTCTGGCCCTATAGGAAACACAATAGAGTAGAAGACTGCTCTTTTCTCAAAAGCAGAGTGTGTTTCTTGTAAGGCGAGCTAGTGTTTGTTTCCGAGTCCTAAATGGAGTTTAATCACATGCAGTTTCGGGTCCTACGAGCAAGAGTTGTTTTCTAGTAAGAAGAGTCACTATTGCACTCCCATTGTCATACACAAGGCAAAAAGCACAGGCGTCTATTCCCAGCATATACAGTGTATTGGACTGAAGAGGCTCTACTGTTCTTGTCATTTTCCTAAGCAGAATTGAACCAGATATGGCTGTGTGTGTAGGAAGCACAGTTCTTTTGTTCTGAGCAAGCTCACTGTTCTGGCTCTATAGGAAACACAGTAGAGTAGAAGAGTGCTCTTTTCTCAAAAGCAGAGTGTGTTTCTTGTAAGGCGAGCTAGCTTTTGTTTCCCAGTCCTAAATGGAGTTGAATCACATGAGGTTTTGGGTCCCATGAGCAAGAGTTGTTTTCTGAAAAAAAGAGTCACTATTGCGCTCCCATTGCCATACACAGTGCAAATAGCACTGGCGTCTGTTCCCAGCAAGTACAGTTTATTGGACTGAAGAGGATCTACTATTCTTGTCAGTTTCCTAAGCAGAATTGAACTAGATATGGCCGTGTGTGTAGGAACCACAGTTCTTTTTTTCTGAGCAAGCTCACTGTTTTGGCTCTATAGGAAACACAGTAGAGTAGAAGAGTGCTCTTTTCTCAAAAGCACAGTGTGTTTCTTGTAAGGCGATCTAGCATTTGTTTCCCTGTCCTAAATGGAGTTGAATCACATGCACTTTTTGGTCCCATGAGCAAGTGTTGTTTTCTGGAAAGAAGAGTCACTATTGTGCTCACATTGCCATACACAGTGCAAATAGCACTGGCGTCTGTTCCCAGCAAGTACAGTGTATTGGACTGAAGAGGAGCTACTGTTCTTGTCAGTTTCCTAAGCACAGTTGAACTAGATATGGCCCGTGTGTGTAGGAAGCACGGTTCTTTTGTTCGGAGCAAGCTCACTGTTCGGAAACCTTAGGAAACACAGTGGACTAGAAAAGCTCTCTTTTCTCAAAAGCAGGGTGTGTTTATGTAAGGTGAGCTAGCGTTTGTTTCCCAGTTCTAAATGGAGTTGAATCACATGCAGTTTCTGGTCCTACGAACAAGAGGTGTTTTCTGGTAAGGAAAGTCACTATTGCGCTCCCATTGCCACACACAGTGCAAATATCACTCGCGTCTGTTTCCATCAAGTACAGTGCATTGGACTGAAGAGGTTCCACTGTTCTTGTCAGTTTCCTAAGAAGAGTTGGATTAGATATGGCCCGTGTGTGTAGGAAGCACAGTTCTTTTGTTCTGAGCAAGCTCACTCTTCGGACCCTATAGGAAACACAGTAGAGTAGAAGTGTGTTCTTTTCTCAAAAGCAGAGTGTATTTCTTGTAAGGCGAGCTAGTGTTTGTTTCCCAGTCATAAATGGTGTTGAATTCCATGCAGTTTCTGGTCCTACGAGCAAGAGTTGTTTTCTGGTAAGGAAAGTCACTATTGTGCTCCCATTGCCATACACAGTGCAAATAGCACTGGAGTCTGTTCCCAGCAAATACAGTGTATTGGACTGAAGAGGAGCTACTGTTCTTGTCAGTTTCCTAAGCAGAGTTGAACTGGATATGGCCCCTGTGTGTAGGAAGCACACTTCTTCTGTTTTGAGCAAGCTCACTGTTCGGATCCCATAGGAAACACAGTAGAGTAGAAGAGTGCTCTTTTCTCAAAAGCAGAGTGTGTTTCTTGTAAGGCAAGCTAGCGTTTGTTTCCCAGTCCTAAATGGAGTTGAATCCCATGCAGTTTTTGGTCCTACGAGCAAGAGTTGTTTTCTGGAAAGAAGAGTCACTATTGCGCTCCCATTGCTATACACAGGGCAAATAGCACTGGCGTCTGTTCCCAGCATGTGCAGTGTATTTGACTGAAGAGGATCTACTGTTCTTGTCAGTTTCCTAAGCAGAGTTGAAAGAAATATAGTCGGTGTGTGTAGGAAGCACAGTTCTTTTGTTCTGAGCAAGCTCACTCTTCTGGCCCTATAAGAAACACATTAGAGTAGAAGAGTGCTCTTTTCTCAAAAGCAGAGTGTTTTTCCTGTAGGGCAAGCTAACGTTTGTTTCCCAGTCCTAAATGGAGTAAAATCACATGCAGTTTCTGGTCCTACGAGCAAGAGTTGTTTTCTGGTAAGAAGAGTCACTATTGCGCTTCCATTGTCATACACAGGGCAAATAGCACTGGCGTCTATTCCCAGCATGTACAGTGTATTGGACTGAAGAGGATCTACTGTTCTTGTCAGTTTCCTAAGCAGAATTGAACTAGATATGGCCCTGTGTGTAGGAAGCACAGTTCTTTTGTTCTGAGCAAGCTCACTGTTTTGGCCCTATAGGAAACACAGTAGAGTAGAAGAGTGCTCTTTTCTCAAAAACAGAGTGTGTTTCTTGTAAGGCGAGCTAGCGTTTGTTTTTCAGTCCTAAATGGAGTTGAATCACATGCAGTTTCTGGTCCTATGACCAAGAGTTGTTTTCTGGTAAGAAGAGTCACTATTGCGATCCCATTGTCATACACAGGGCAAATAGCCCTGGCGTCTGTTCCCAGCATGTACAGTGTATTGGACTGAAGAGGATCTACTGTCCTTGTCAGTTTCCTAAGCAGAATTGATGTAGATATGGCCCGTGTTGGTAGGAAGCACAGTTCTTTTGTTCTGAGCAAGCTCACAGTTCGGACCTCATAAGAAACACAGTAGAGTAGAAGAGTGCTCTTTTCTCAAAAGCAGAGTGTGTTTCTTGTAAGGCGAGCTAGAGTTTGTTTCCCAGTCCTAAATGGAGTTTTATCACATGCAGTTTCTGTTCCTATGATCAAGAGTTGTTTTCTGGTAAGAAGAGTCACTATAGTGCTCCCATTGTCATACACAGGGCAAATATTACTGGCGTCTGTTCCCAGCATACAGTGTATTGGACTGAAGAGGATCTACTGTCCTTGTCAGTTTCCTATGCAGACTTGATCTAGATATGGCCCCTGTGTGTAGGAAGCACAGTTCTTTTGTTCTGAGCAAGCTCACTGTTCTGGCCCTATAGGAAACACAGTAGAGTAGAAGAGTGCTCTTTTCCCAAAAGCAGAGTGTGTTTCTTGTAAGGCGAGCGAGTATTTGTTTCCCAGTCCTAAATGGAATTGAATCACATGCAGTTTTTGGTCCTACGAGCAAGATTTGTTTTCTGGAAAAAAGAATCACTATTGCGCTCCCATTGCCATACACAGTGCAAATAGCACTGGCGTCTGTTCCCAGCAAGTACAGTGTATTGGACTGAAGAGGAGCTACTGTTATTTTCAGTTTCCTAAGCAGAGTTGAACTAGATATAATCGGTGTGTGTAGGAAGCACAGTTCTTTTGTTCTGAGCAAGCTCACTTTTCTGGCCCTACAGGAAACATATTAGAGTAGAAGAGTGCTCTTTTCTCAAAAGCAGAGTGTGTTTCTTGTAAGGCGAGTTAGTGTTTGTTTCTGAGTCCTAAATGGAGTTTAATCACATGCAGTTTCTGGTCCTATGAGCAAGAGTTGTTTTCTGGAAAGAAGAGTCACTATTGCGCTCCCATTGCCATACACAGTGCAAATAGCACTGGTGTCTGTTCCCAGCAAGTACAGTTTATTGGACTGAAGAGGATCTAGTATTCTTGTCAGTTTCTTAAGCAGAATTGAACTAGATATGGCCGTGTGTGTAGGAAGCACAGTTCTTTTTTCTGATTAAGCTCACTGTTTTGGCTCTATAGGAAACACAGTAGAGTAGAAGAGTTCCCTTTTCTCAAAAGCAGAGTGTGTTTCTTGTAAGGCGAGCTAGCGTTTGTTTTTCAGTCCTAAATGGAGTTGAATCACATGCAGTTTCTGGTCCTACGAGCAAGAGTTGTTTTCTGGTAAGAAGAGTCACTTTTGCGCTCCCATTGACATACACAGGTAAAATAGCACTGGCATCTGTTCCCAGCATGTACAGTGTATTGGACTGAAGAGGATCTACTGTCCTTGTCAGGTTCCTATGCAGAATTGATTTAGGTATGGCCCGTGTTTGTAGGAAGCACAATTCTTTTGTTCTGAGCAAGCTCATTGTTCTGGCTGTATAGGAAACACAGTAGAGTAGAAGAGTGCTCTTTTCTCAAAATCAGAGTGTGTTTCTTGTAAGGGGAGCTAGCGTTTGTTTCCCAGTCCTAAAAGGAGTTGAATCACATGCAGTTTTTGGTCCTACGAGCAAGAGTTGATTTCTGGAAAGAAGAGTCAGTATTGCGCTCCCATTGCCATACACAGTGCAAATAGCACTGGCGTCTCTTCCCAGCAAGTACAGTGTATTGGACTGAAGAGGAGCTACTGTTCTTGTCAGTTTCCTAAGCAGAGTTGAACTAGTTATGCCCCGTGTGTGTAGGAAACACAGTTCTTTTGTTCTGAGCAAGCTCACTGTTCAGATCCCATAGGAAACACAGTAGAGTAGAAGAGTGCTCTTTTCTCAAAAGCAGAGTGTGTTTCTTATAAGGCGAGCAAGTGTTTGTTTCCCAGTCAGAAATGGAGTTGAATCCCATGCAGTTTCTGGTCCTACAAGCAAGAGTTGTCTTCTGGTAAGAAGAGTCACTATTGTGCTCCAATTGTCATACAAATTACAAATAGCACTGGCGTCTGTTCCCAGCATGTACAGTGTATTGGACTGAGGAGGATCTACTGTTATTGTCAGTTTTCTAAGCAGAATTGAATTAGATATGGCCGTGTGTGTAGGAAGCACAGTTCTTTTGTTCTGAGCAAGCTCACTGTTCGGACCCCATAGGACACATAGTAGAGAAGAAGAGTGCTCTTTTCTCAAAAGCAGAGTGTATTTCTTGTAAGGCGAGCTTGCTTTTGTTTCCCAGTCCTAAATGAATTTGAATCACATGCAGTTTCTGGTCCTACGAGTAGAGTTATTTTTTGGTAAGAAGAGTAACTATTGCGCTCCCAATGCCATACCCAGTACAAATAGCACTTGCGTCTGTTCCAATAAAGTACAGTGTATTGGACTGAAGAGGAGCTACTGTTCTTGTCTGTTTCCTAAGCAGAGTTGAACTAGATATGGCCCCTGTGGATAGGAAGCACAGTTCATTTGTTCTGAGCATGCTCACTGTTCGGACCCCATAGGAAACACAGTAGATTAGAAGATTGCTCTTTTCTCAAAACAGAGTGTGTTTCTTGTAAAGCGAGCTAGCGTTTGCTTCCCAGACCTAAATGTCGTTGAATCACATGCTGTTTCTGGTCCTAAGATCAAGAGTTGTTTTCTGGTAAGAAGAGTCACTATTGCGCTCCCATTGTCATACACAGGGCAAATAGCACTGGCGTCTGTTCCCAGCATGTACAGTGTATTGGACTGAAGAGGATCTACTGTTCTTGTCAGTTTCCGATGAAGAGTTGAACTAGATATGGCCCCTGTGTTTAGGAAGCACATTTCTTTTGTTCTGAGCAAGCTTACTGTTCTGGTCCTATAGGAAAAACAGTAGAGTAGAAGAGTACTCTTTTCTCAAAAGCAGAGTGTGTTTCTTGTAAGGCGAGCTAGCATTTGTTTCCCAGTCCTAAATGAGTTGAATTCCATGCAGTTTCTGGTCCTAGGAGAAAGAGTTGTTTTGTGGTAAGAAGAGTCACTATTGCGCTCCCATTGTCATACACAGTGCAAATAGCACTGGCGTCTGATCCCAGCAAGTACAGTGTATTGCACTGAAAGGGATCTACTGTTCTTGTCAATTTCCTAAGCAGAATTGAACTAGATATGGCCCGTGTGTGTAGGAAGCACAGTTCTTTTGTTCTGAGCAAGCTCACTGTTCGGAACCCATAAGAAACACAGTAGAGTAGAAGTGTGCCCTTTTCTCAAATCAGAGCTTGTTTCTTGAAAGGCAAGCTAGCGTTTGTTTCCCAGTCCTAAGTGGAGTTGAATCACATGCAGTTTCTGGTCCTAAGAGCCAGAGTTGTTTTCTGGTAAGAAGGGTCTCTATTGTGCTCCCATTGCTGTACACAGTACAAATAGCACTCGTCTGTTCCCAGCAAGTACAGTGTATTGGACTGAAGAGGAGCTACTATTCTCGTCAGTTTCCTAAGCAGAGTTGAACTAGATATGGCCGTGTGTGTAGGAAGCACAGTTCTTTTGTTCTGAGCAAGCTCACTGTTCTGGCCCTATAGGAAACACAGTAGAGTTCAAGAGTGCTCTTTTCTCAAAAGCAGAGTGTGTTTCTTGTAAGGCGAGATAGCATTTGTTTCCCAGTCCTAAATGGAGTTGAATCACATGCAGTTTCTGTTCCTACGAGCAAGAGTTGTTTTCTGGTAAAAAGAGTCACTATTGCGCTCCCAATGCTGTACACAGTGCAAATAGCACTCGCGTCTGTTCCCAGCAAGTACAGTGTATTGGAATGAAGAGGAGCTACTGTTCTTGTCAGTTTCCTAAACAGAGTTGAACTAGATATGGCCGTGTGTGCAGGAAGCACAGTTCTTTTGTTCTGAGCAAAATCTCTGTTCTGGCCCTATAGGAAACACAGTAGAGTAGAAGGGTGCTCTTTTCTCAAAAGCAGAGTGTGTTTCTTGTAAGGCAAGCTAGCGTTTGTTTCCCAGTCCTAAATGGAGTTGAATCCCATGCAGTTTCTGGTCCTAGGAGCAAGAGTTGTTTTGTGGTAAGGAAAGTCACTATTGCGCTCCCATTGTCATACACAGTGCAAATAGCACTGGCATCTGTTCTCAGCAAGTACAGTGTATTGGACTGAAGAGGAGCTACTGTTCTCGTAAGTTTCCTATGCAGAGTTGAACTAGATATTGCCTGTGTGTGTAGGAAGCACAGTTCTTTGGTCTGAGCAAGCTCACTGTTCTGGCGCTATAGGAAAGACAGTAGATAGAAGAGTGCTCTTTTCTCAAAAGCAGAGTGTGTTTCTTGTAAGGCTAGCTAGCGTTTGTTTCCCAGTCCTAAATGGAGTTGAATCCCATGCAGTTTCTCGTCCTATGAGCAAGAGTTGTTTTCTGGTAAGAAGAGACACTATTGGGCTCCCATTGCCATACACAGGGCAAATAGCACGAGCGTCTGTCCCCAGCATGTAGAGTGTATTGGACTGAAGAGGAGCTACTGTTCTTGTCAGTTTCCTAAGCAGAATTGAAATGGATATGGCAATGTGTATATTAAGCACAGTTCTTTTGTTCTGAGCAAGCTGACTGTACTGGCCCTATAGGAAACACAGTAGAGTAGAAGAGTGCTCTTTTCTCAAAAGCAGAGTGTGTTTCTTGTAAGGCAAGCTAGCGTTTGTTTCCCAGTTCTAAATGGAGATGAATCACATGCATTGTTTGGTCCTACGAGTAAGAGTTGTTTTCTGGTAAGGAAAGTCACTATTGCGCTCCCATTGCCATACACAGTGCAAATAGCACTCGCTTCTGTTCCCAGCAAGTACAGTGTATTGGACTGAAGTGGAGCTACTGTTGTTGTCAGTTTCCTAAGCAGAGTTGAACTAGATATGGCCCGTGTGTTTAGGAAGCACAGTTTTTTTGTTCTGAGCAAGCTCACTGTTCTGGCCCTATAGGAAACACAGTAGAGTAGAGGAGGGCTCTTTTCTCAAAAGCAGAGTGTGTTTCTTGGGAGGCAAGCTAGTGTTTGTTTCCAATTCAGAAATGGAGTTGAATCCCATGAAGTTTCTTGTCAAACGAGCAAGAGATGTTTTCTGGTAAGAAGAGTCACTATTGCGCTCCCATTGTCATACACAGTGCAAATAGCACTCGCGTCTGTTCCCAGCAAGTACAGTGTATTGGACTGAAGGGGATCTACTGTTCTTGTCAGTTTCCTAAGCAGAATTGAACTAGATATGGCCCGTGTGTGTAGGAAGCACAGTTTTTTTGTTCTGAGCAAGCTCACTGTTCGGACGCCATAGGAAACACAGTACAGTAGAAGTGTGCCCTTTTCTCAAATCAGAGCTTGTTTCTTGTAAGGCAAGCTAGCGTTTGTTTACCAGTCCTAAGTGGAGTTGAATCACATGCAGTTTCTGGTCCTAAGAGCCAGATTTGTTTTCTGGTAAGAGGGGTCACTATTGTGCTCCCATTGCTGTACACAGTACAAATAGCACTCGTCTGTTCCCAGGAAGTACAGTGTATAGGACTGAAGAGGAGCTACTGTTCTCGTCAGTTTCCTAAGGAGAGTTGAACTAGATATGGCCGTGTGTGTAGGAAGCACAGTTCTTTTGTTCTGAGCAAGCTCACTGTTCTGGCCCTATAGGAAACACAGTAGAGTACAAGAGTGCTCTTTTCTCAAAAGCAGAGTGTGTTTCTTGTAAGGTGAGATAGCATTTGTTTCCCAGTCCTAAATGGAGTTGAATCACATGCAGTTTCTGTTCCTACGAGCAAGAGTTGTTTTCTGGTAAAAAGAGTCACTATTGGGATCCCAATTCCGTACACAGTGCAAATAGCACTCGCATCTGTTCCCAGCAAGTACAGTGTATTGGACTGAAGAGGAGCTACTGTTCTTGTCAGTTTCCTAAGCAGAGTTGAACTAGATATGGCCCGTGTGTGCAGGAAGCACAGTTCTTCGGTTCTGAGCAATCTCTCTGTTCTGGCCCTATAGGAAACACATTAGAGTAGAATAGTGCTCTTTTCTCAGAAGCAGAGTGTGTTTCTTGTAAGACGAGCTAGGGTTTGTTTCCCAGTCCTAAATGGAGTTGAATCCCATGCAGTTTCTGGTCCTAGGAGCAAGAGTTGTTTTGTGGTAAGAAGAGTCACTATTGCGCTCCCATTGTCATACACAGTGCAAATAGCACTGGCATCTGTTCTCAGCAAGTACAGTGTATTGGACTGAAGAGGAGCTACTGTTCTCGTCAGTTTCCTATGCAGAGTTGAACTAGATATTGCCTGTGTGTGTAGGAAGCACAGTTCTTTGGTCTGAGCAAGCTCACTGTTCTGGCCCTATAGGAAACACAGTAGAGTACAAGAGTGCTCTTTTCTCAAAAGCAGAGTGTGTTTCTTGTAAGGCGATATAGCATTTGTTTCCCAGTCCTAAATGGAGTTGAATCACATGCAGATTCTGGTCCTATGAGCAAGAGTTGTTTTCTGGTAAGGAAAGTCACTATTGCGCTCCCATTGCCAAACACAGTGCAAATAGCACTCGCATCTGTTCCCAGCAAGTACAGTGTATTGGACTGAAGAGGAGCTACTGTTTTTGTCAGTTTCCTAAGCAGAATTGAACTGGATATGGCCATTTGTGTAGGAAGCACAGTTCTTTTATTCTGAACAAGCTCACTGTACTGGCCCTATAGGAAACACAGTAGAGTAGAAGAGTGCTCTTTTCTCAAAAGCAGAGTGTGTTTCTTGTAAGGCGAGCCAGCGTTTGTTTCCCAGTCCTAAATGGAGTTGAATCACATGCAGTTTTTGGTCCTACGAGCAAGAGTTGTTTTCTTTTAAGGAAAGTCACTATTGCGCTCCCGTTGACATACACAGTGCAAATAGCACTCGGGTCTGTTTCCAGCAAGTACAGTGTATTGGACTGAAGAGGAGATACTCTTCTTGTCAGTTTCCTAAGCAGAGTTGAACTAGATATGGCCCGTGTGCGTAGGAAGCACAGTTCTTTTGTTCTGAGCAAGCTCACTGTTCAGACCCCATAGGACACATTGTAGAGAAGAAGAGTGCTCTTTTCTCAAAAGCAGAGTGTATTTCTTGTAAGGCGAGCTAGCTTTTGTTTCCCAGTCCTAAATGAATTTGAATCACATGCAGTTTCTGGTCCTAAGAGTAGAGTTATTTTTTGGTATGAAGAGTCACTATTGCGCTCACAATGCCATACACTGTACAAATAGCACTTGGGACTGTTCCAATCAAGTACAGTGTATTGGACTGAAGAGGAGCTACTGTTCTTGTCAGTTTCCAATGCAGAGTTGAACTAGATATGGCCCCTGTGTGTAGGAAGCACAGTTCTTTTGTTCTGAGCAAGCTCACTGTTCTGGCCCTATAGGAAACACAGTAGAGTAGAATTGTGCTCTTTTCTCAAAAGCAGAGTGTGTTTCTTGTAAGGCGAGCTAGCATTTGTTTCCCAGTCCAAAATGGAGTTGAATCACGTGCAGTTTCTGGTCCTACAAGCAAGAGTTGTTTTCTGGTAAGAAGAGTCACTATTGCCCTCCCATTGTCATACACAGGGCAAATAGCACTGGCGTCTGTTCCCAGCATGTACAGTGTATTGGACTGACTAGGATCTACTATTCTTTTCAGTTTCCTAAGCAGAATTGTACTAGATATGGCCATGTGTGTAGGAAGCACAGTTCTTTTGTTCTGAGCAATCTCACTGTTCTGGCCCTATAGGAAACACAGTAGAGTAGAACAGTGCTCTTTTATCAAAAGCAGAGTGTGTTTCTTGCAAGGTGAGCTAGCGTTTGTTTCCCAGTCCTAAATGGAGTTGAATCACATGCAGTTTTTGGTCATACGAGCAAGAGTTGTTTTCTGGTAAGGAAAGTCACTATTGCGCTCCCTTTGCCATACACAGCTCAAATAGCACTCACTTCTGTTCCCAGCAAGTACAGTGTGTTGGACTGAAGAGGAGCTACTGTTCTTGTCAGTTTCCTAAGCAGAGTTGAACTAGATATGTCCCGTGTGTGTAGGAAGCACAGTACTTTTGTTCTGAGCAAGCTCACTGTGCGGACCCCATAGGAAACACATTGCTCTTTTCTCAAAGCAGAGTGTGTTTCTTGTAAGGCGAGATAGCGTTTGCTTCCCAGACCTAAATGGAGTTGAATCACATGCAGTTTCTGGTCCTAAAAGCAAGAGATGTTTTCTGGTAAGAAGAGTCACTATTGAGCTCGCATTGTCATACACAGGGCAAATAGCACTGGCTTCTGTTCCCAGCATGTACAGTGTATTGCACTGAAGAGGATCTACTGCTCTTGTCAATTTCCTAAGCAGAATTGAACTAGAAATGGCCATGTGTGCAGGAAGTACAGTTTTTTTGTTCTGAGCAAGCTCACTGTTCTGGCCCTATAGGAAACACAGTAGAGTAGAAGAGTGCTCTTTTCTCAAAAGCAGAGTGTGTTTCTTGTAAGGCGAGCTAGTGTTTGTTTCCCAGTCCTAAATGGAGTTGAATCACATTCAGTATTTGGTCCTACGCGCAAGAGTTGTTTTCTGGTAAGGAAAGTCACTATTGCGCTCCCATTGCCAAACACAGTGCAAATAGCACTCGCATCTGTTCCCAGCAAGTACAGTGTATTGGACTGAAGAGGAGCTACTGTTCTTGTCAGTTTCCTAAGCAGAGTTGAACTAGATATGGCCTGTGTGTGTAGGAAACACAGTTCTTTTGTTCTGAGCAAGCTCATTGGACTGGCCCTATAAGAAACACAGTAGAGTAGAAGAGTGCTCTTTTCTCAAAAGCAGAGTGTGTTTCTTGTAAGGCGAGCCAGCGTTTGTTTCCCAGTCCTAAATGGAGTTGAATCACATGCAGTTTTTGGTCCTACGAGCAAGAGTAGTTTTCTGGTAAGGAAAGTCACTATTGCGCTCCCGTCGACATACACAGTGCAAATAGCACTCGCGTCTGTTTCCAGCAAGTACAGTGTATTGGACTGAAGAGGAGCTACTGTTCTTGTCAGTTTCCTAAACAGAATTGAACTAGATATGGCCCGTGTGTGTATGAAGCACATTTCCTTTGTTCTGAGCAAGCTCACTGTTCTGGCCCTATAGGAAACATAGTAGAGTACAAGAGTGCTCTTTTATCAAAAGCAGAGTGTGTTTCTTGTAAGGCGAGATAGCATTTGTTTCCCAGTCGTAAATGGAGTTGAATCACATGCAGTTTCTGGTCCTATGAGCAAGAGTTGTTTATTGGTAAAAAGAGTCACTATTGACCTCCCAATGCCGTACACAGTGCAAATAGCACTCGCGTCTGTTCCCAGCAAGTACAGTGTATTGGACTGAAGAGGAGCTACTGTTCTTGTCAGTTTCCTAAGCAGAGTTGAACTAGATATGGCCCGTGTGCGCAGGACGCACAGTTCTTTTGTTCTGAGCAAGCTCACTGTTCGGACCCCATAGGACACATAGTAGAGAAGAAGAGTGCTCTTTTCTCAAAAGCAGAGTGTATTTCTTGTAAGGCGAGCTAGCTTTTGTTTCCCAATCCTAAATGAATTTGAGTCACATGAAGTTTATGGTCCTACGAGTAGAGTTATTTTTTGGTAAGAAGAGTAACTATTGCGCTCTCAATGCCATACACAGTACAAATAGCACTTGCGTCTGTTCCAATCAAGTACAGTGTATTGGACTGAAGAGGAGCTACTGTTCTTGTCAGTTTCCTAAGCAGAGTTGAACTAGATATGGCCCGTGTGTATAGGAAGCCCAGTTCATTTGTTCTGAGCAAGCTCACTGTTCGGACCCCATAGGAAACACAGTAGAGTAGAAGAGTGCTCTTTTCTCAAAAGCAGAGTATGTTTTTGTAAAGCGAGCTAGCGTTTGCTTCCCAGACCTAAATGTCGTTGAATCACATGCTGCTTCTGGTCCTACGATCAAGAGTTGTTTTCTGGTAAGAAGAGTCACTATTTCGCTCCCATTGTCATACACAGGGCATATAGCACTGGCGTCTGTTCCCAGCATGTACAGTGTATTGGACTGAAGAGGAGCTACTGTTCTTGTCAGTTTCCTAAGCAGAATTGAACTGGATATGGCCATGTGTATATTAAGCACAGTTCTTTTGTTCTGAGCAAGCTCACTGTACTGGCCCTATAGGAAACACAGTAGAGTAGAAGAGTGTTCATTTCTCAAAAGTAAAGTGTGTTTCTTGTAAGGCGAGCTAGCGTTTGTTTCCCAGTCCTAAATGGAGATGAATCACAAGCATTGTTTGGTCCTACGAGCAAGAGTTGTTTTCTGGTAAGGAAAGTCACTATTGCGCTCCCATTGCCATACACAGTGCAAATAGCACTCGCTTCTGTTCCCAGCAAGTACAGTGTATTGGACTGAAGTGGAGCTACTGTTGTTGTCACTTTCCTAAGCAGAGTTGAACTAGATATGGCCCGTTTGTTTAGGAAGCACAGTTTTTTTGTTCTGAGCAAGCTCACTGTTCTGGCCCTATAGGAAACACAGTAGAGTAGAGGAGGGCTCTTTTCTCAAAAGCAGAGTGTGTTTCTTGGGAGGCAAGCTAGTGTTTGTTTCCAATTCAGAAATGGAGTTTAATCCCATGAAGTTTCTAGTCAAACGAGCAAGAGTTGTTTTCTGGTAAGAAGAGTCACTATTGAGCTCCCATTGTCATACACAGTGCAAATAGCACTCGCGTCTGTTCCCAGCAAGTACAGTGTATTGGACTGAAGGGGATCTACTGTTCTTGTCAGTTTCCTAAGAAGAATTGAACTAGATATGGCCCGTGTGTGTAGGAAGCACAGTTCTTTTGTTCTGAGCAAGCTCACTGTTCGGACCCCATAGGAAACACAGTACAGAAGAAGTGTGCCCTTTTCTCAAATCAGAGCTTGTTTCTTGTAAGGCAAGCTAGCGTTTGTTTACCAGTCCTAAGTGGAGTTGAATCACATGCAGTTTCTGGTCCTAAGAGCCAGAGTTTTTTTTCTGGTAAGAGGGGTCACTATTGTGCTCCCATTGCTGTACACAGTACAAATAGCACTCGTCTGTTCCCAGCATGTACAGTCTATTGGACTGAAGAGGAGCTACTGTTCTCGTCAGTTTCCTAAGCAGAGTTGAACTAGATATGGCCCGTGTGTGTAGGAAGCACAGTTCTTTTGTTCTGAGCAAGCTCACTGTTCTGGCCCTATAGGAAACACAGTAGAGTACAAGAGTGCTCTTTTCTCAAAAGCAGAGTGTGTTTCTTGTAAGGCGAGATAGCATTTGTTTCCCAGTCCTAAATGGAGTTGAATCACATGCAGTTTCTGTTCCTACGAGCAAGAGTTGTTTTCTGGTAAAAAGAGTCACTATTGGGCTCCCAATTCCGTACACAGTGCAAATAGCACTCGCGTCTGTTCCCAGCAAGTACAGTGTATTGGACTGAAGAGGAGCTACTGTTCTTATCAGTTTCCTAAGCAGAGTTGAACTAGATATGGCCCGTGTGTGCAGGAAGCACAGTTCTTTGGTACTGAGCAAGCTCACTGTTCTGGCCCTATAGGAAACACAGTAGAGTAGAAGAGTGCTCTTTTCTCAGAAGCAGAGTGTGTTTCTTGTAAAACGAGCTAGTGTTTGTTTCCAAGTCCTAAATGGAGTTGAATCACATGCAGTTTCTGGTCGTACGAGCAAGAGTTATTTTCTGGTAAGAAGAGTCACTATTGCGCTCCCATTGCTATACACAGTGCAAATAGCACTGGCGTCTGTTCCCAGCATGTACAGTGTATTGGACTGAAGAGGATCTACTGTTCTTGTCAGTTTACTAAACAGAATTGAACTAGATATGGCCGTGTGTTTAAAAAGCACATTTCTTTTGTTCTGAGCAAGCTCACTGTTCTGGCGCTATAGGAAACACAGTAGACTAGAAGAGTGCTCTTTCCTCAAAAGCAGAGTGTTTTTCTTGTAAAGCGAGCTAGCGTTTGTTTCCCAGTCCTAAACGGAGTTGAATGACATGCAGTTTCTGGTCCTATGAGCAAGAGTTGTTTTCTGGTAAGGAAAGTCACTATTGAGCTCCCATTGCCATACACAGTGCAAATAGCACTCGCATCTGTTCCCAGCAAGTATAGTGTATTGGACGGAAGAGGAGCTACTGTTCTTGTCAGTTTCCTAAGCAGAGTTGAACTAAATATGGCCCGTGTTTGTAAAAAGCACAATTCTTTTCTTCTGAGCAATCTCACTGTTCTGGCCCTATAGGAAACACAGTAGAGTAGAAGAGTGCTCTTTTATCAAAAGCAGAGTCTGTTTCTTGTAAGGCAAGCTAGCGTTTGTTTCCCAGTCCTAAATGGAGTTGAATCACATACAGTTTTTGGTCCTATACGCAAGAGTTGTTTTCTGGTAAGGAAAGTCACTATTGAGCTCCCATTGCCATACACAGTGCAAATAGCACTCGCATCTGTTCCCAGCAAGTATAGTGTATTGGACTGAAGAGGAGCTACTGTTCTTGTCAGTTTCCTAAGCAGAATTGAACTGGATATGGCCATTTGTGTAGTAAGCACAGTTCTTTTGTTCTGAGCAAGCTCACTGTACTGGCCCTATAGGAAACACAGTAGAGTAGAAGAGTGCTCTTTTCTCAAAAGCAGAGTGTGTTTATTGTAAGGCGAGCTACCGTTTGATTCCCAGTCCTAAATGGAGTTGAATCACATGCAGTTTTTGGTCCTATGAACAAGAGTGGTTTTCTGGTAAGGAAAGTCACTATTGCGCTCCCATTGACATACACAGTGCAAATAGCACTCGCGTCTGTTCCCAACAAGTACAGTGTATTGGACTATAGAGGAGCTACTCTTCTTGTCAGTTTCCGAAGCAGAATTGAACTAGATATGACCCATGTGTGTAGGAAGCACAGTTCTTTTGTTCTTAGCAAGCTCACTGTTCGGACCCCATAGGAAACACAGTAGAGTAGAAGTGTGCCCTATTCTCAAGTGCAGAGCATGTTTCTTGTAAGGCGAGCTAGCGTTTGTTTCCCAGTCCTAAGTGGAGTTGAATCACATGCAGTTTCTGGTCCTAAGAGCAAAAGTTGTTTTCTGGTAAGAAAAGTCACTATTGTGCTCCTATTACTGTACACAGTGCAAATAGCACTCGCGTCTGTTCTCAGCAAGTACAGTGCATTGGAGTGAAGAGGAGCTACTGTTCTCGTCAGTTTCCTAGGCAGAATTGAACTGGATATGGCCATTTGTGTAGGAAGCACAGTTCTTTTGTTCTGAGCAAGCTCACTGTACTGGCCCTATAGGAAACACAGTAGAGTAGAAGAGTGTTCTTTTCTCAAAAGCAGAGTGTGTTTCTTGTAAGGCGAGCCAGCGTTTGTTTCCCAGTCCTAAATGGAGTTGAATCACATGCAGTTTTTGGTCCTACGAGCAAGAGTTGTTTTCTTTTAAGGAAAGTCACTATTGCGCTCCCGTTGACATACACAGTGCAAATAGCACTCGGGTCTGTTCCCAGCAAGTACAGTGTATGGGACTGAAGAGGAGCTACTGTTCTTGTCAGTTTCCTAAGCAGAGTTGAACTAGATATGGCCCGTGTGCGTAGGAAGCACAGTTCTTTTGTTCTGAGCAAGCTCACTGTTCAGACCCCATAGGACACATTGTAGAGAAGAAAAGTGCTCTTTTCTCAAAAGCAGAGTGTATTTCTTGTAAGGCGAGCTAGCTTTTGTTTCCCAGTCCTAAATGAATTTGAATCACATGCAGTTTCTGGTCCTAAGAGTAGGGTTATTTTTTGGTAAGAAGAGTCACTATTGCGCTCACAATGCCATACACTGTACAAATAGCACTTGGGACTGTTCCAATCAAGTACAGTGTATTGGACTGAAGAGGAGCTACTGTTCTTGTCAGTTTCCGATGCAGAGTTGAACTAGATATGGCCCCTGTGTGTAGGAAGCACAGTTCTTTTGTTCTGAGCAAGCTCACTGTTCTGGCCCTATAGGAAACACAGTAGAGTAGAATTGTGCTCTTTTCTCAAAAGCAGAGTGTGTTTCTTGTAAGGCGAGCTAGCATTTGTTTCCCAGTCCTAAATGGAGTTGAATCACGTGCAGTTTCTGGTCCTACAAGCAAGAGTTGTTTTCTGGTAAGAAGAGTCACTATTGCCCTCCCATTGTCATACACAGGGCAAATAGCACTGGCGTCTGTTCCCAGCATGTACAGTGTATTGGACTGACTAGGATCTACTATTCTTTTCAGTTTCCTAAGCAGAATTGTACTAGATATGGCCATGTGTGTAGGAAGCACAGTTCTTTTGTTCTGAGCAATCTCACTGTTCTGGCCCTATAGGAAACACAGTAGAGTAGAACAGTGCTCTTTTCTCAAAAGCAGAGTGTGTTTCTTGCAAGGTGAGCTAGCGTTTGTTTCCCAGTCCTAAATGGAGTTGAATCACATGCAGTTTTTGGTCATACGAGCAAGAGTTGTTTTCTGGTAAGGAAAGTCACTATTGCGCTCCCTTTGCCATACACAGTGCAAATAGCACTCACTTCTGTTCCCAGCAAGTACAGTGTGTTGGACTGAAGAGGAGCTACTGTTCTTGTCAGTTTCCTAAGCAGAGTTGAACTAGATATGTCCCGTGTGTGTAGGAAGCACAGTACTTTTGTTCTGAGCAAGCTCACTGTGCGGACCCCATAGGAAACACATTGCTCTTTTCTCAAAGCAGAGTGTGTTTCTTGTAAGGCAAGATAGCGTTTGCTTCCCAGACCTAAATGGAGTTGAATCACATGCAGTTTTTGGTCCTAAAAGCAAGAGCTGTTTTCTGGTAAGAAGAGTCACTATTGAGCTCGCATTGTCATACACAGGGCAAATAGCACTGGCGTCTGTTCCCAGCCTGTACAGTGTATTGGACTGAAGAGGATCTATTGTTCTTGTCAGTTTCCTCTGCAGAGTTGAACTAGATATGGCCCATGTGTGTAGGCAGCACAGTTCTTTTGTTCTGAGCAAGCTCACTGTTCTGGCCCTATAGGAAACACAGTAGAGTAACAGAGTGCTCTTTTCTCAAAAGCAGAGTGTGTTTCTTGTAAGGTGAGCTAGTGTTTGTTTCCAAGTCCTAGATGGAGTTGAATCACATGCAGTTTCTGTTCCTACAAGCAAGAGTTGTTTTCTGGTAAGAAGAGTCACTATTTTGCTTCCATTGTCATACACAGGGCAAATAGCACTGGCTTCTGTTCCCAGCATGTACAGTGTATTGCACTGAAGAGGATCTACTGCTCTTGTCAATTTCCTAAGCAGAATTGAACTAGATATGGCCATGTGTGCAGGAAGTACAGTTCTTTTGTTCTGAGCAAGCTCACTGTTCTGGCCCTATAGGAAACACAGTAGAGTAGAAGAGTGCTCTTTTCTCAAAAGCAGAGTGTGTTTCTTGTAAGGCGAGCTAGTGTTTGTTTCCCAGTCCTAAATGGAGTTGAATCACATTCAGTTTTTGGTCCTACGCGCAAGAGTTGTTTTCTGGTAAGGAAAGTCACTATTGCGCTCCCATTGCCAAACACAGTGCAAATAGCACTCGCATCTGTTCCCAGCAATTACAGTGTGTTGGACTGAAGAGGAGCTACTGTTCTTGTCAGTTTCCTAAGCAGAGTTGAACTAGATATGGCCTGTGTGTGTAGGAAGCACAGTTCTTTTGTTCTGAGCAAGCTCATTGGACTGGCCCTATAAGAAACACAGTAGAGTAGAAGAGTGCTCTTTTCTCAAAAGCAGAGTGTGTTTCTTGTAAGGCGAGCCAGCGTTTGTTTCCCAGTCCTAAATGGAGTTGAATCACATGCAGTTTTTGGTCCTACGAGCAAGAGTAATTTTCTGGTAAGGAAAGTCACTATTGCGCTCCCGTCGACATACACAGTGCAAATAGCACTCGCGTCTGTTTCCAGCAAGTACAGTGTATTGGACTGAAGAGGAGCTACTGTTCTTGTCAGTTTCCTAAACAGAATTGAACTAGATATGGCCCGTGTGTGTATGAAGCACATTTCCTTTGTTCTGAGCAAGCTCACTGTTCTGGCCCTATAGGAAACATAGTAGAGTACAAGACTGCTCTTTTATCAAAAGCAGAGTGTGTTTCTTGTAAGGCGAGATAGCATTTGTTTCCCAGTTCTAAATGGAGTTGAATCACATGCAGTTTCTGGTCCTATGAGCAAGAGTTGTTTATTGGTAAAAAGAGTCACTATTGAGCTCCCAATGCCGTACACAGTGCAAATAGCACTCGAGTCTGTTCCCAGCAAGTACAGTGTATTGGACTGAAGAGGAGCAAGTGTTCTTGTCAGTTTCCTAAGCAGAGTTGAACTAGATATGGCCCGTGTGCGCAGGAAGCACAGTTCTTTTGTTCTGAGCAAGCTCACTGTTCGGACCCCATAGGACACATAGTAGAGAAGAAGAGTGCTCTTTTCTCAAAAGCAGAGTGTATTTCTTGTAAGGCGAGCTAGCTTTTGTTTCCCAATCCTAAATGAATTTGAGTCACATGCAGTTTCTGGTCCTACGAGTAGAGTTACTTTTTGGTAAGAAGAGTAACTATTGCACTCCCAATGCCATACACAGTACAAATAGCACTTGCGTCTGTTCCAATCAAGTACAGTGTATTGAACTGAAGAGGAGCTACTGTTCTTGTCAGTTTCCTAAGCAGAGTTGAACTAGATATGGCCCGTGTGTATAGGAAGCCCAGTTCATTTGTTCTGAGCAAGCTCACTGTTCGGACCCCATAGGAAACACAGTAGAGTAGAAGAGTGCTCTTTTCTCAAAAGCAGAGTATGTTTTTGTAAAGCGAGCTAGCGTTTGCTTCCCAGACCTAAATGTCGTTGAATCACATGCTGCTTCTGGTTCTACGATCAAGAGTTGTTTTCTGGTAAGAAGAGTCACTATTTCACTCCCATTGTCATACACAGGGCAAATAGCACTGGCGTCTGTTCCCAGCATGTACAGTGTATTGGACTGAAGAGGAGCTACTGTTCTTGTCAGTTTCCTAAGCAGATTTGAACTGGATATGGCCAAGTGTATATTAAGCACAGTTCTTTTGTTCTGAGCAAGCTCACTGTACTGGCCCTATAGGTAACACCGTAGAGTAGAAGAGTGCTCATTTCTCAAAAGTAGAGTGTGTTTCTTGTAAGGCGAGCTAGCGTTTGTTTCCCAGTCCTAAATGGAGATGAATCACATGCATTGTTTGGTCCTACGAGCAAGAGTTGTTTTCTGGTAAGGAAAGTCACTATTGAGCTCCCATTGCCATACACAGTGCAAATAGCCCTCACTTCTGTTCCCAGCAAGTACAGTGTATTGGACTGAAGTGGAGCTACTGTTGTTGTCAGTTTCCTAAGCAGAGTTGAACTAGATATGGCCCGTGTGTTTAGGAAGCACAGTTTTTTTGTTCTGAGCAAGCTCACTGTTCTGGCCCTATAGGAAACATAGTAGAGTAGAGGAGGGCTCTTTTCTCAAAAGCAGAGTGTGTTTCTTGGGAGGCAAGCTAGTGTTTGTTTCCAATTCAGAAATGGAGTTGAATCCCATGAAGTTTCTAGTCAAACGAGCAAGAGTTGTTTTATGGTAAGAAGAGTCACTATTGCGCTCCCATTGTCATACACAGTGCAAATAGCACTCGCGTCTGTTCCCATCAAGTACAGTGTATTGGACTGAAGGGGATCTACTGTTCTTGTCAGTTTCCTAAGCAGAATTGAACTAGATATGGCCCGTGTGTGTAGGAAGCACAGTTCTTTTGTTCTGAGCAAGCTCACTGTTCGGACCCCATAGGAAACACAGTACAGTAGAAGTGTGCCCTTTTCTCAAATCAGAGCTTGTTTCTTGTAAGGCAAGCTAGCGTTTGTTTACCAGTCCTAAGTGGAGTTGAATCACATGCAGTTTCTGGTCCTAAGAGCCAGAGTTTATTTCTGGTAAGAGGGGTCACTGTTGTGCTCCCATTGCTGTACACAGTACAAATAGCACTCGTCTGTTCCCAGCATGTACAGTCTATTGGACTGAAGAGGAGCTACTGTTCTCGTCAGTTTCCTAAGCAGAGTTGAACTAGATATGGCCCGTGTGTGTAGGAACCACAGTTCTTTTGTTCTGAGCAAGCTCACTGTTCTGGCCCTATAGGAAACACAGTAGAGTACAAGAGTGCTCTTTTCTCAAAAGCAGAGTGTGTTTCTTGTAAGGCGAGATAGCATTTGTTTCCCAGTCCTAAATGGAGTTGAATCACATGCAGTTTCTGTTCCTACGAGCAAGAGTTGTTTTCTGGTAAAAAGAGTCACTATTGGGCTCCCAATTCCGTACACAGTGCAAATAGCACTCGCGTCTGTTCCCAGCAAGTACAGTGTATTGGACTGAAGAGGAGCTACTGTTCTTGTCAGTTTACTAAACAGAATTGAACTAGATATGGCCGTGTGTTTAAAAAGCACATTTCTTTTGTTCTGAGCAAGCTCACTGTTCTGGCGCTATAGGAAACACAGTAGACTAGAAGAGTGCTCTTTCCTCAAAAGCAGAGTGTTTTTCTTGTAAAGCGAGCTAGCGTTTGTTTCCCAGTCCTAAACGGAGTTGAATGACATGCAGTTTCTGGTCCTATGAGCAAGAGTTGTTTTCTGGTAAGAAGAGTCACTATTGCGCTCCCATTGCCGTACTCAGTGCAAATAGCACTCGCGTATGTTCCCAGCAAGTACAGTGTATTGGACGGAAGAGGAGCTACTGTTCTTGTCAGTTTCCTAAGCAGAGTTGAACTAAATATGGCCCGTGTTTGTAAAAAGCACAATTCTTTTCTTCTGAGCAATCTCACTGTTCTGGCCCTATAGGAAACACAGTAGAGTAGAAGAGTGCTCTTTTATCAAAAGCAGAGTCTGTTTCTTGTAAGGCAAGCTAGCGTTTGTTTCCCAGTCCTAAATGGAGTTGAATCACATACAGTTTTTGGTCCTATACGCAAGAGTTGTTTTCTGGTAAGGAAAGTCACTATTGAGCTCCCATTGCCATACACAGTGCAAATAGCACTCGCATCTGTTCCCAGCAAGTATAGTGTATTGGACTGAAGAGGAGCTACTGTTCTTGTCAGTTTCCTAAGCAGAATTGAACTGGATATGGCCATTTGTGTAGTAAGCACAGTTCTTTTGTTCTGAGCAAGCTCACTGTACTGGCCCTATAGGAAACACAGTAGAGTAGAAGAGTGCTCTTTTCTGAAAAGCAGAGTGTGTTTATTGTAAGGCGAGCTACTGTTTGTTTCCCAGTCCTAAATGGAGTTGAATCACATGCAGTTTTTGGTCCTATGAACAAGAGTGGTTTTCTGGTAAGGAAAGTCACTATTGCGCTCCCATTGACATACACAGTGCAAATAGCACTCGCGTCTGTTCCCAACAAGTACAGTGTATTGGACTATAGATGAGTTACTGTTCTTGTCAGTTTCCTAAGCAGAATTGAACTAGATATGGCCCATGATGTAGGAAGCACAGTTCTTTTGTTCTGAGCAAGCTCACTGTTCGGACCCCATAGGAAACACAGTAGAGTAGAAGTGTGCCCTATTCTCAAGAGCAGAGCATGTTTCTTGTAAGGCGAGCTAGCGTTTGTTTCCCAGTCCTAAGTGGAGTTGAATCACATGCAGTTTCTGGTCCTAAGAGCAAAAGTTGTTTTCTGGTAAGAAAAGTCACTATTGTGCTCCTATTACTGTACACAGTGCAAATAGCACTCGCGTCTGTTCTCAGCAAGTACAGTGCATTGGAGTGAAGAGGAGCTCCTGTTCTCGTCAGTTTCCTAAGCAGAGTTGAACTAGATATGGCCCGTGTGTGTAGGAAGCACAGATCTTTTGTTCTGAGCAAGCTCACTGTTCTGGCCCTATAGGAGACACAGTAGAATAAAAGAGTGCTCTTTTCTCAAAAGCAGAGTGTGTTTCTTGTAAGGCAAGCTAGCATGTGTTTCCCAGTCCTAAATGGAGTTGAATCACATGCAGTTTCTGGTCCTACGATCAAGAGTTGTATTCTGGTAAGAAGAGTTACTATTGCACTCCCTTTGTCGTACACAGTGCAAATAGCACTGGCGTCTGTTCCCAGCATGTACAGTGTATTAGATTGAAGAGGATCTACTGTTCTTCTCAGTTTACTAAGCCGAATTGAACTAGATAGGGCCGTGTGTGTAGGAAGCACAGTTCTTTTGTTCTGAGCAAGCTAACTGTCCTTGCGCTATATAAAACATAGTAGAGTAGAAGAGTGCTCTTTTCTCAAAAGCAGAGTGTGTTTCTTGTAAGGCAAGCTAGCATGTGTTTCCCAGTCCTAAATGGAGTTGAATCCCATGAAGATTCTGGTCCTACGAGCAAGAGTTGTTTTCTGGTAAGAAAAGTCACTATTGGGCTCCCATTGTCATACACAGTGCAAATAGCACTGGCGTCTGTTTTCAGCAAGTACAGTGTATTGGACTGAAGATGATCTACTGTTCTTGTCAGTTTCCTAAGCAGAATTGAACTAGATATGGCCCGTGTGTGTAGGATGCACAGTTCTTTTGTTCTGAGCAAGCTCACTGTACTGGCCCTATAGGAAAAACAGCAGAGTAGAAGAGTGCTCTTTTCGCAAAAGCAGATTGTGTTTCTTGTAAGGCGAGGCTAGCGTCTGTTTCCCAGTCGTAAATGGAGTTGAATCACATGCAGTTTTTGGTCCTACGAGCAAGAGTTGTTTTCTGGTAAGGAAAGTCACTATTGTGCTCCCATTTCCATACACAGTGTATATAGCACTCGCATCTGTTCCCAGCAAGTACAGTGTATTGGACTGAAAAGGAGCTACTGTTCTCGTCAGTTTCCTATGCAGAGTTGAACTAGATATTGCCTGTGTGTATAGGAAGCACAGTTCTTTTGTTCTGAGCAAGCTCACTGTTCTGGCGCTATAGGAAAGACAGTAGAGTAGAAGAGTGCTCTTTTCTCAAAAGCAGAGTGTGTTTCTTGTAAGGCGAGCTAGCGTTTGTTTCCCAATCCTAAATGGAGTTGAATCACATGCAGTTTTTGGTCCTACGAGCAAGAGTTGTTTTCTGGTAAGGAAAGTCACTATTGTGCTCCCATTGCCATGCACAGTGCAAATAGCACTCGCGTCTGTTCCCAGCAAGTACAGTGTATTGGACTGAAAAGGAGCTACTGTTCTCGTCAGTTTCCTATGCAGAGTTGAACTAGATATTGCCTGTGTGTATAGGAAGCACAGTTCTTTTGTTCTGAGCAAGCTCACTGTTCTGGCGCTATAGGAAAGACAGTAGAGTAGAAGAGTGCTCTTTTCTCAAAAGCAGAGTGTGTTTCTTGTAAGGCGAGCTAGCGTTTGTTTCTCAATCCTAAATGGAGTTGAATCACATGCAGTTTTTGGTCCTACGAGCAAGAGTTGTTTTCTGGTAAGGAAAGTCACTATTGTGCTCCCATTGCCATGCACAGTGCAAATAGCACTCGCGTCTGTTCCCAGCAAGTACAGTGTATTGGACTGAAGTGGAGCTACTGTTGTTGTCAGTTTCCTAAGCAAAGTTGAACTAGATATGGCCCGTGTGTGTAGAAAGCACAGTTCTTTTGTTCTGAGCAAGCTCACTGTTCTGGCCCTATAGGAAACACAGTAGAGTAGACGAGGGCTCTTTTCTCAAATCAGAGTGTGTTTCTTGTAAGGCAAGCTAGTGTTTGTTTCCCATTCAGAAATGGAGTTGAATCCCATGAAGTTTCTAGTCCTACGAGCAAGAGTTGTTTTCTGGTAAGAAGAGTCACTATTGTGCTCCCTTTTCCATACACAGTGCAAATAGCACTCGCGTCTGTTCCCAGCAAGTACAGTGTATTAGACTGAAGAGGAGCTACGGTTCCCGTCAGTTTCCTAAGCAGAATTGAACTAGATATGGCCCGTGTGTAGGAAGCACAGTTCTTTTGTTCTCAGCAAGCTCTCTGTTAGGACCACATAGAAAACACAGTAGAGTAGAAGAGTGCTCTTTTCTCAAAAGCAGAGTGTGTTTCTTGTAAGGCGAGATAGCATTTGTTTCCCAGTCATAAATGGAGTTGAATCACATGCAGTTTTTGGTCCTACGAGCAAGAGTTGTTTTCTGGTAAGGAAAGTCACTATTGCGCTCCCGTTGACATACACAGTGCAAATAGCACTCGCGTCTGTTTCCAGCAAGTACAGTGTATTGGACTGAAGAGGAGCTACTGTTCTTGTCAGTTTCCTAAGCAGAATTGAACTAGATATGGCCCGTGTGTGTATGAAGCACATCTCTTTTGTTCTGAGCAATCTCACTGTTCTAGCCCTATAGGAAACACAGTAGAGTACAAGAGTGCTCTTTTCTCAAAAGCAGAGTGTGTTTCTTGTAAGGCAAGATAGCATTTGCTTCCCAGTCCTAAATGGAGTTGAATCACATGCAGTTTTTGGTCCTATGCGCAAGAGTTGTTTTCTGGTAAGGAAAGTCACTATTGCGCTCCCATTGCCAAACACAGTGCAAATAGCACTCGCATCTGTTCCCAGCAAGTACAGTGTATGGACTGAAGAGGAGCTACTGTTCTTGTCAGTTTCCTAAGCAGGATTGAACTGGATATGGCCATTTGTGTGGAAGCACAGTTCTTTTGTTCTGAGCAAGCTCACTGTACTGGCCCTATAGCAAACACAGTAGAGTAGAAGAGTGTTCTTTTCTCAAAAGCAGAGTGTGTTTCTTGTAAGGCAAGGCAGCGTTTGTTTCCCAGTCCTAAATGGAGTTGAATCACATGCAGTTTTTGATCCTATGAGCAAGAGTTGTTTTCTGGTAAGGAAAGTCACTATTGCGCTCCTGTTGACATACACAGTGCAAATAGCACTCGCGTCTGTTCTCAGCAAGTACAGTGTATTGGACAGAAGAGGATCTACTATTCTTGTCAGTTTCCTAAGCAGAATTGAACTAGATATGGCCCGTGTGTGTATGAAGCACATTTCTTTTGTTCTGAGCAAGCTCACTGTTCTGGCCCTATAGGAAACACAGTAGAGTACAAGAGTGCTCTTTTCTCAAAAGCAGAGTGTGTTTCTTGTAAGGCAAGATAGCATTTGTTTCGCAGTCCTAAATGGAGTTGAATCACATGCAGTTTCTGGTCCTACGAGCAAGAGTTGTTTTCTGGTCCTACGAGCAAGTGTTGTTTTCTGGTAAAAAGAGTAACTATTGCGCTCCCAATGCCGTACACAGTGCAAATAGCACTCGCGTCTGTTCCCAGCAAGTACAGTGTATTGGACTGAAGAGGAGCTACTGTTCTTGTCAGTTTCCTAAGCAGAGTTGAACTAGATATGGCCCGTGTGTGCAAGAAGCACAGTTCTTTTGTTCTGAGCAAGCTCACTGTTCTGGCCCTATAGGAAACACAGTAGAGTAGAAGAGTGCTCTTTTCTCAAAAGCAGAGTATGTTTCTTGTAAGGCGAGCTGGTGTTTGTTTCCCAGTCCTCAATGGAGTTGAATCACATGCAGTTTTTGGTCCTATGCGCAAGAGTTGTTTTCTGGTAAGGAAAGTCACTATTGTGCTCCCATTGCCAAACACAGTGCAAATAGCACCCGCAACTGTTCCCAGCAAGTACAGTGTATTGGACTGAAGAGGAGCTACTGTTCTTGTCAGTTTCCTAAGCAGAATTGAACAGGATATGGCCATTTGTGTAGGAAGCACAGTTCTTTTGTTCTGAGCAAGCTCACTGTACAGGCCCTATAGGAAACACAGTAGAGTAGAAGAGTGCTCTTTTCTCAAAAGCAGAGTGTGTTTCTTGTAAGGCGAGCCAGTGTTTGTTTCCCAGTCCTAAATGGAGTTGAATCACATGCAGTTTTTGGTCCTACGAGCAAGAGTTGTTTTCTGGGAAGGAAAGTCACTATTGCGCTCCCGTTGACATACACAGTGCAAATAGCACTCGCGTTTGTTCCCAGCAAGTACAGTGTATTGGACTGAAGAGGAGCTACTGTTCTTGTCAGTTGCCTAAGCGGAGTTGAACTAGATATGGCCCTTGTGCATATGAATCACATTTCTTTTGTTCTGAGCAAGCTCGCTGTTCGGACCCCATAGGACACATAGTAGAGAAGAAGAGTGCTCTTTTCTCAAAAGCAGAGTGTATTTCTTGTAAGGCGAGCTAGCTTTTGTTTCCCAGTCCTAAATGAATTTGAATCACATGCAGTTTCTGGTCCTACGAGTAGAGTTATTTTTTGGTAAGAAGAGTCACTATTGTGCTCCCTATGCCATACACAGTACAAATAGCACTTGCGTCTGTTCCAATCAAGTACGGTGTATTGGACTGAATAGGAGCTACTGTTCTTGTCAGTTTCCTAAGCAGAGTTGAACTAGATACGGCCCGTGTGTATAGGAAGCCCAGTTCTTTTGTTCTGAGCAAGCTCAATGTTCTGGCCCTATAGGAAACACAGTACAATAGAAGAGTACTCTTTTCTCAAAAGCATAGAGTGTTTCTTATAAAACGAGCTAACGTTTGTTTCTTAGTCCTAAATGGATTTGAATCACATGCAGTTTCTGGTCCTACAAGCAAGAGTATTTTCTGGTAAGAAGAGTCACTATTGCCCTACCATTGTCATACACAGGGCAAATAGCACTGGCATTTGTTCCCAGCATGTACAGTGTATTGGACTGAAGAGGATCTATTGTTCTTGTCAGGTTCCTAAGCAGAGTTGAACTAGATATGGCCCGTGTGTGTATGAAGCACATTTCTTTTGTTCTGTGCAATCACACTGTTCTGGCCATATAGGAAACACAGTAGAGTAAAAGAGTGCTCTTTTCTCAAAAGCATAGTGTGTTTCTTGTAAAGCAAGCTAGCGTTTGTTTCCCAGTCCTAAATGGAGTTGAATCCCATGCAGTTTCTGGTCCTAGGAGCAAGTGTTGTTTTGTGGTAAGAAGAGTCACTATTGTGCTCCCATTGTCATACACAGTGCAAATAGCACTGGCGTCTGTTCCCAGCAAGTACAGTGTATTGGACTGAAGGGGATCTACTGTTCTTGTCAGTTTCCTAAGCAGAATTGAACTAGATATGGCCCGTGTGTGTAGGAAGCACAGTTCTTTTGTTCTGAGCAAGCTCACTGTTCAGACCCCATAGGAAACACAGTAGAGTAGAAGTGTGCCCTTTTCTCTAAAGCAGAGCTTGTTTCTTGTAAGGCAAGCTAGCGTTTGTTTCCCAGTCCTAAGTGGAGTTGAATCACATGCAGTTTCAGGTCCTAAGAGCCTGACTTGTTTTCTGGTAAGAAGAGTCACTATTGTGTTCCCATTTCTGCACACACTGCAAATAGCACTCGCGTCTGTTCCCAGCAAGTACAGTGTATTGGACTGAAGAGGAGCTACGGTTCTCGTCAGTTTCCTAAGCAGAGTGGAACTAGATATGGCCCGTGTGTGTAGGAGGCACAGTTCTTTTGTTCTGAGCAAGCTCACTGTTCTGGCCTTATAGGAAACACAGTAGAGTACAAGAGTGCTCTTTTCTCAAAAGTAGAGTGTGTTTCTTGTAAGGCGAGATAGCATTTGTTTCCCAGTCCTAAATGGAGTTGAATCACATGCAGTTTCTGGTCCTACGAGCAAGAGTTGTTTTGTGGTAAGAAGAGTCACTATTGCGCACCCGTTGACATACACAGTGCAAATAGCACTCGCGTCTGTTCCCACCAAGTACAGTGTATTGGACAGAAGAGGAGCTACTATTCTTGTCAGTTTCCTAGGCAGAATTGAACTAGATATGGCCCGTGTGTGTATGAAGCACATTTCTTTTGTTCTGAGCAAGCTCACTGTTCTGGCCCTATAGGAAACACAGTAGAGTACAAAGTGCTCTTTTCTCAAAAGCAGAGTGTGTTTCTTGTAAGGCGAGATAGCATTTGTTTCCCAGTCCTAAATGGAGTTGAATCACATGCAGTTTCTGGTCCTACGAGCAAGAGTTGTTTTCTGGTCCTACGAGCAAGAGTTGTTTTCTGGTAAAAAGAGTCACTATTGCGCTCCCAATGCCGTACAAAGTGCAAATAGCACTCGCGTTTGTTCCCAGCAATTACAGTGTATTGGACTGAAGAGGAGCTACTGTTCTTGTCACTTTCCTAAGCAGAGTTGAACTATATATGGCCCGTGTGTGCAGGAAGCACAGTTCTTTTCTTCTGAGCAAGCTCACTGTTCTGGCCCTATAGGAAACACAGTAGAGTAGAAGAGTGCTCTTTTCTCAAAAGCAGAGTATGTTTCTTGTAAGGCGAGCTGGTGTTTGTTTCCCAGTCCTCAATGGAGTTGAATCACATGCAGTTTTTGGTCCTATGCGCAAGAGTTGTTTTCTGGTAAGGAAAGTCACTATTGCGCTCCCATTGCCATACACAGTGCAAATAGCACTCGCATCTGTTCCCAGCAAGTACAGTGTATTGGACTGAAGAGGAGCTACTGTTCTTGTCAGTTTCCTAAGCAGAATTGAACAGGATATGGCCATTTGTGTAGGAAGCACAGTTCTTTTGTTCTGAGCAAGCTCACTGTACTGGCCCTATAGGAAACACAGTAGAGTAGAAGAGTGCTCCTTTCTCAAAAGCAGAGTGTGTTTCTTGTAAGGCGAGCCAGTGTTTGTTTCCCAGTCCTAAATGGAGTTGAAACACATGCAGTTTTTGGTCCTACGAGCAAGAGTTGTTTTCTGGGAAGGAAAGTCACTATTGCGCTCCCGTTGACATACACAGTGCAAATAGCACTCGCGTTTGTTCCCAGCAAGTACAGTGTATTGGACTGAAGAGGCGCTACTGTTCTTGTCAGTTGCCTAAGCGGAGTTGAACTAGATATTGCCCATGTGTGTAGGAATCACAGTTCTTTTGTTCTGAGCAAGCTCACTGTTCGGACCCCATAGGACACATAGTAGAGAAGAAGAGTGCTCTTTTCTCAAAAGGAGAGTGTATTTCTTGTAAGGCGAGCTAGCTTTTGTTTCCCAGTCCTTAATGAATTTGAATCACATGCAGTTTCTGGTCCTATGAGTAGAGTTATTTTATGGTAAGAAGAGTCACTATTGCGCTCCCAATGCCATACACAGTACAAATAGCACTTGCGTCTGTTCCAATCAAGTACGGTGTATTGGACTGAATAGGAGCTACTGTTCTTGTCAGTTTCCTAAGCAGAGTTGAACTAGATACGGCCCGTGTGTATAGGAAGCACAGTTGTTTTGTTCTGAGCAAGCTCACTGTTCTGGCCTTTTGGAAACACAGTAGAGTAGAAGAGTACTCTTTTCTCAAAAGCATAGTGTGTTTCTTGTAAGGCGAGCTAACGTTTGTTTCTTAGTCCTAAATGGATTTGAATCACATGCAGTTTCTGGTCCTACAAGCAAGAGTATTTTCTGGTAAGAAGAGTCACTATTGCACTACCATTGTCATACACAGGTCAAATAGCACTGGCATTTGTTCCCAGCATGTACAGTGTATTGGACTGAAGAGGATCTATTGTTCTTGTCAGGTTCCTAAGCAGAGTTGAACTAGATATGGCCCGTGTGTGTATGAAGCACATTTCTTTTGTTCTGAGCAAGCTCACTGTTCAGAACCCCTAGGAAACACATTAGAGTAGAAGAGTGCTCTTTTCTCAAAAGCAGAGTGTGTTTCTTGTAAAGCAAGCTAGCGTTTGTTTCCCAGTCCTAAATGGAGTTGAATCCCATGCAGTTTCTGGTCCTAGGAGCAAGAGTTGTTTTGTGGTAAGAAGAGTCACTATTGAGCTCCCATTGTCATACACAGTGCAAATAGCACTGGCGTCTGTTCCCAGCAAGTACAGTGTATTGGACTGAAGGGGATCTACTGTTCTTGTAAGTTTCCTAAGCAGAATTGAACTAGATATGGCCTGTGTGTGTAGGAAGCACAGTTCTTTTGTTCTGAGCAAGCTCACTGTTCGGACCTCATAGGAAACACAGTAGAGTAGAAGTGTGCCCTTTTCTCAAAAGCAGAGCTTGTTTCTTGTAAGGCAAGCTAGTGTTTGTTTCCCAGTCCTAAGTGCAGTTGAATCTCATGCAGTTTCTGGTCCTAAGAGCCAGATTTGTTTTCTGGTAAAAAGAGTCACTATTGTGTTCACATTTCTGTACACAGTGCATATAGCACTCGCGTCTGTTCCCAGCAAGTACAGTGTATTGCACTGAAGAGGAGCTACGGTTCTCGTCAGTTTCCTAAGCAGAGTTGAACTAGATATGGCCCGTGTGTGTAGGAGGCACAGTTCTTTTGTTCTGAGCAAGCTCACTATTCTGGCCCTATAGGAAACACAGTAGAGTACAAGAGTGCTCTTTTCTCAAAAGCAAAGTGTGTTTCTTGTAAGGAGAGATAGCATTTGTTTCCCAGTCCTAAATGGAGTTGAATCACATGCAGTTTCTGGTACTATGAGCAAGAGTTGTTTTCTGGTAAGAAGAGTCACTATTGCGCTCCCATTGTCATACACAGTGCAAATAGCACTGGCATCTGTTCCCAGCAAGTACAGTGTATTGGACTGAAGAGGAGCTACTGTTCTCATCAGTTTCCAAAGCAGAGTTGAACTAGATATGGCCCGTGTGTGTAGGAAGCACAGTTCTTTTGTTCTGAGCAAGCTCACTGTTCTGGCCCTATAGGAAACACAGTAGAGTAGAAGAGTGCTCTTTTCTCAAAAGCAGAGTGTGTTTCTTGTAAGGCGAGATAGCATTTGTTTCCAAGTCCTAAAAGGAGTTGAATCACATGCAGTTTCTGGTCCTACGAGCAAGAGTTGTTTTCTGGTAAGGAAAGTCACCATTGTGCTCCCGTTGACATACAAGGTACAAATAGCACTCGCGTCTGTTCCTAGCAAGTACAGTGTATTGGACTGAAGAGGAGCTACTGTTCCTGTCAGTTTCCTAAGCAGAGTTGAACTAGATATGGCCCGTGTGCTTAGGAAGCACAGTTCTTTTGTTCTGAGCAGCTCACTGTTCGGACTCCATAGGACTGGAAGTAGAGAAGAAGAGTGCTCTTTTCTCAAAAGCAGAGTGTGTTTCTTGTAAGGCAAGCTAGTTTTTTGTTTCCCAGTCCTAAATGAATTTGAATAACATGCAGTTTTTGGTCCTATGAATAGAGTTATTTTTTGTAAGAAGAGTCACTATTGCGCTCCCAATGCCATACACAGTACAAATAGCACTTGCGTTTGTTCCAACCAAGTATAGTGTATTGGACTGAAGAGGAGCTACTGTTCTTGTCAGTTTCCTAAGCAGAATTGAACTAGATATGGCCCGTGTGTGTATGAAGGACATTTCTTTTGTTCTGAGCAAGCTCACTGTTCTGGCCCTATAGGAAACACAGTAGAGTAGAAGAGTGCTCTTTTCTCAAAAGCAGAGTGTGTTTCTTGTAAGGCAAGCTAGCGTTTGCTTCCCAGACCTAAATGGAGTTGAATCACATGCAGTTTCTGGTCCTACGATCAAGAGTTGTTTTCTGGTAAGAAGAGTCACTATTTCGCTCCCATTGTCATACACAGGGCAAATAGCACTGGCATCTGTTCCCAGCATGTACAGTGTATTGGACTGAAGAGGATCTACTGTTCTTGTCAGTTTCCGAAGCAGAGTTGAACTAAATATGGCCCCTGTGTGTAGGAAGCACATTTCTTTTGTTCTGAGCAAGCTTACTGTTCTGGCCCTATAGGAAAAACAGTAGAGTAGAAGAGCACTCTTTTCTCAAAAGCAGAGTGTGTTTCCTTTAAGGCGAGGTAGCGTTTGTTTCCCAGTCCTAAATGGAGTTGAATCACATGCAGTTTTTGGTCCTACGAGCATGAGTATTTTCTGGTAAGAAGAGTCACTATTGCGCTCCCATTGTCATACACATCGCAAAAAGCACTGGCATTTTTTCCCAGCATGTACAGTGTATTGGACTGAAGAGGATCTACTGTTCTTGTCAGGTTCCTAAGCAGAGTTGAACTAGATATGGCCCGTGTGTGTATGAAGCACATTTCTTTTGTTCTGAGCAAGCTCACTGTTCTGGCCCTATAGGAAACACAGTAGAGTAGAAGAGTGCTCTTTTCTCAAAAGCAGAGTGTGTTTCTTGTAAGGCAAGCTAGCGTTTGTTTCCCAGTCCTAAATGGAGTTGAATCCCATGCAGTTTCTGTTCCTACGAGCAAGAATTTTTTTCTGGTAAAAAGAGTCACTATTGTGCTCCCAATTCCGTACACAGTGCAAATAGCACTCGCGTCTGTTCCCAGCAAGTACAGTGTATTGGACTGAAGAGGAGCTACTGTTCTTGTCAGTTTCCTAAGCAGAGTTGAACTAGATATGGCCCGTGTGTGCAGGAAGCACAGTTTTTTTGTTCTGAGCAAGCTCTCTGTGCTGGCCCTATAGGAAACACAGTAGAGTAGAAGAGTGCTCTTTTCTCAGAAGCAGAGTGTGTTTCTTGTAAGACGAGCTAGTGTTTGTTTCCAAGTCCTAAATGGAGTTGAATCACATGCAGTTTCTGGTCGTATGAGCAAGAGTTATTTTCTGGTAAGAAGAGTCACTATTGTGCTCATTGCTGTACACAGTGCAAATAGCACTGGCGTCTGTTCCCAGCATGTACAGTGTATTGGACTGAAGAGGATCTACTGTTCTTGTCAGTTTACTAAACAGAATTGAACTAGATATGGCCGGGTGTTTAGGAAGCACAGTTCTTTTGTTCTGAGCAAGCTCACTGTTCTGGCGCTATAGGAAACACAGTAGACTAGAAGAGTGCTCTTTTCTCAAAAGCAGAGTGTGTTTCTTGTAAGGCGAGCTAGCGTTTGTTTCCCAGTCCTAAACGGAGTTGAATGACATGCAGTTTCTCGTCCTATGAGCAAGAGTTGTTTTCTGGTAAGAAAATTCACTATTGTGCTCCCATTGCTGTAAACAGTGCAAATAGCACTCGCGTATGTTCCCAGCAAGTACATTGTATTGGACTGAAGAGGAGCTACTGTTCTTGTCAGTTTCCTAAGCAGAGTTGAACTAGATATGGCCCGTGTTTGTAGGAAGCACAGTTCTTTTCTTCTGAGCAATCTCACTGTTCTAGCCCTACAGGAAACACAGTAGAGTAGAAGAGTTCTCTTTTCTCAAAAGTAGAGTGTGTTTCTTGTAAGGCGAGCTATGGTTTGTTTCCCAGTCCTAAATGGAGTTGAATCACATACAGTTTTTGGTCCTACACGAAAGAGTTGTTTTCTGGTAAGGAAAGTCACTATTGCGCTCCCATTGCCATACACAGTGCAAATAGCACTCGCGTCTGTTCCCAACAAGTACAGTGTATTGGACTGAAGAGGAGCTACTGTTCTTGTCAGTTTCCTAAGCAGAGTTGAACTAGATATGGCCCGTGTGTGTAGGAAGCACAGTTCTTTTGTTCTGAGCAAGCTCACTGTTCGGACCCCATAGGAAACACAGTAGAGTAGAAGTGTGCCCTATTCTCAAAAGCAGAGCGTGTTTCTTGTAAGGCGAGCTGGTGTTTGTTTCCCAGTCCTAAGTGGAGTTGAATCACATGCAGTTTCTGGTCCTAAGAGCAAAAGTTGTTTTCTGGTAAGAAAAGTCACTATTGTGCTCCTATTACTGTACACAGTGCAAATAGCACTGGCGTCTGTTCCCAGCAAGTACAGTATATTGGACTGAAGAGGAGCTACTGTTCTCGTCTGTTTCCTACGCAGAGTTGAACTACATATGGCCTGTGTGTGCAGGAAGCACAGATCTTTTGTTCTGAGCAATCTCACTGTTCTGGCCCTATAGGAGACACAGTAGAGTAAAAGAGTGCTCTTTTCTCAAAAGCAGAGTGTGTTTCTTGTAAGACAAGCTAGCATGTGTTTCCCAGTCCTAAATCGAGTTGAATCACATGCAGTTTCTGGTCCTACAAGCAAGAGTTTTTTCTGGTAAGAAGAGTCACTATTGTGCTCCCACTGTCATACACAGGGCAAATAGCACTGGCATCTGTTCCCAGCATGTACAGTGTATTGGACTGAAAAGGATCTACTGTTCTTGTCAGGGTCCTAAGCAGAGTTGAACTAGATATGGCCTGTGTGTGCAGGAAGCACAGTTCTTTTGTTCTGAGCAAGCTCACTGTTCTGGCCCTCTAGGAAACACATTAGAGTAGAAGAGTGCTCTTTTCTCAAAAGCAGAGTGTGTTTCTTGTAAGGCGAGCAAGCATTTGTTTCCCAGTCCTAAATGGAGTTGAATCATGTGCAGTTTCTGGTCCTACAAGCAAGAGTTGATTTCTGGTAAGAAGAGTCACTATTGCCCTCCCATTGTCATACACAGGGCAAATAGCACTGGCGTATGTTCCCAGCATGTACAGTGTATTGGACTGAAGAGGATCTACTGTTCTTTTCAGTTTCCTAAGCAGAATTGTACTAGATATGGCCATGTGTGTAGGAAGCACAGTTCTTTTGTTCTGAGCAATCTCACTGTTCTGGCCCTATAGGAAACACAGTAGAGTAGAACAGTGCTCTTTTCTCAAAAGCAGAGTGTGTTTCTTGCAAGGTGAGCTAGCATTTGTTTCCCAGTCCTAAATGGAGTTGAATCACTAGCAGTTTTTGGTCATCTGAGCAAGAGTTGTTTTCTGGTAAGGAAAGTCACTATTGCGCTCCCTTTGCCATACACAGCTCAAATTGCACTCACTTCTGTTCCCAGCAAGTACAGTGTATTGGACTGAAGAGGAGCTACTGTTCTTGTCAGTTTCCTAAGCAGAGTTGAACTAGATATGGCCCGTGTGTGCAGAAAGCACAGTTCTTTTGTTCTGAGCAAGCTAACTGTTCTGGCTCTATAGGAAACACAGTAGAGTAGAAGAGTGCTCTTTTCTGAAAAGCAGAGTGTGTTTCTTTTAAGGCGAGCTAGCGTTTGTTTCCCAGTCCTAAATGGAGTTGAATCACATACAGTTTTTGGTCCTACACGCAAGAGTTGTTTTCTGGTAAGGAAAGTCACTATTGAGCTCCCATTGCCATACACAGTGCAAATAGCATTCGCATCTGTTCCCAGCAAGTATAGTGTATTGGACTGAAGAGGAGCTACTGTTCTTGTCTGTTTCCTAAGCAGAATTGAACTGGATATGGCCATTTGTGTAGTAAGCACAGTTCTTTTGTTCTGAGCAAGCTCACTGTACTGGCCCTATAGGAAACACAGTAGAGTAGAAGAGTGTTCTTTTCTCAAAAGCAGAGTGTGTTTATTGTAAGGCGAGCTACCATTTGTTTCCCAGTTCTAAATGGAGTTGAATCACATGCAGTTTTTGGTCCTATGAACAAGAGTGGTTTTCTGGTAAGGAAAGTCACTATTGCGCTCCCATTGACATACACAGTGCAAATAGCACTCGCGTCTGTTCCCAACAAGTACAGTGTATTGGACTATAGATGAGCTACTGTTCTTGTCAGTTTCCTAACAGAATTGAACTAGATATGGCCCATGTGTGTGGGAAGCACAGTTCTTTTGTTCTGAGCAAGCTCACTGTTCGGACCCCATAGGAAACACAGTAGAGTAGAAGTGTGCCCTATTCTCAAGAGCAGAGCATGTTTCTTGTAAGGCGAGCTAGCGTTTGTTTCCCACTCCTAAGTGGAGTTGAATCACATGCAGTTTCTGGTCCTAAGAGCAAAAGTTGTTTTCTGGTAAGAAAAGTCACTATTGTGCTCCTATTACTGTACACAGTGCAAATAGCACTCGCGTCTGTTCTCAGCAAGTACAGTGCATTGGAGTGAAGAGGAGCTACTGTTCTCCTCAGTTTCCTAGGCAGAATTGAACTGGATATGGCCATTTGTGTAGGAAGCACAGTTCTTTTGTTCTGAGCAAGCACACTGTACTGGCCCTATAGGAGACACAGTAGAGTAGAAGAGTGCTCTTTTCTCAAAAGCAGAGTGTGTTTCTTGTAAGGCAAGCTAGAATGTGTTTCCCAGTCCTAAATGGAGTTGAATCACATGCAGTTTGTGGTCCTACGATCAAGAGTTGTATTCTGGTAAGAAGAGTTACTATTGCACTCCCTTTGTCGTACACAGTGCAAATAGCACTGGCGTCTGTTCCCAGCATGTACAGTGTATTGGATTGAAGAGGATCTACTGTTCTTCTCAGTTTACTAAGCCGAATTGAACTAGATAGGGCCGTGTGTGTAGGAAGCACAGTTCTTTTGTTCTGAGCAAGCTAACTGTCCTGGCGCTATATAAAACATAGTAGAGTAGAAGAGTGCTCTTTTCTCAAAAGCAGAGTGTGTTTCTTGTAAGGCAAGCTAGCATGTGTTTCCCAGCCCTAAATGGAGTTGAATCCCATGCAGATTCTGGTCCTACGAGCAAGAGTTGTTTTCTGGTAAGAAAAGTCACTATTGTGCTCCCATTGTCATACACAGTGCAAATAGCACTGGCGTCTGTTTTCAGTAAGTACAGTGTATTTGACTGAAGATGATCTACTGTTCTTGTCAGTTTCCTAAGCAGAATTGAACTAGATATGGCCCGTGTGTGTAGGATGCATAGTTCTTTTGTTCTGAGCAAGCTCACTGTACTGGCCCTATAGGAAAAACAGCAGAGAAGAAGAGTGCTCTTCTCGCAAAAGCAGATTCTGTTTCTTGTAAGGCGAGGCTAGCGTCTGTTTCCCAGTCGTAAATGGAGTTGAATCACATGCAGTTTTTGGTCCTACGAGCAAGAGTTGTTTTCTGGTAAGGAAAGTCACTATTGTGCTCCCATTTCCATACACGGTATATATAGCACTCGCATCTGTTCCCAGCAAGTACAGTGTATTGGACTGAAAAGGAGCTACTGTTCTTGTCAGTTTCCTTTACAGAGTTGAACTAGATATTGCCTGTGTGTATCGGAAGCACAGTTCTTTTGTTCTGAGCAAGCTCACTGTTCTGGCGCTATAGGAAAGACAGTAGAGTAGAAGAGTGCTCTTTTCTCAAAAGCAGAGTGTGTTTCTTGTAAGGCGAGCTAGCGTTTGTTTCCCAATCCTAAATGGAGTTGAATCACATGCAGTTTTTGGTCCTACGAGCAAGAGTTGTTTTCTGGTAAGGAAAGTCACTATTGTGCTCCCATTGCCATACACAGTGCAAATAGCACTCGCGTCTGTTCCCAGCAAGTACAGTGTATTGGACTGAAGTGGAGCTACTGTTGTTGTCAGTTTCCTAAGCAAAGTTGAACTAGATATGGCCCGTGTGTGTAGAAAGCACAGTTCTTTTGTTCTGAGCAAGCTCACTGTTCTGGCCGTATAGGAAACACAGTAGAGTAGACGAGGGCTCTTTTCTCAAATCAGAGTGTGTTTCTTGTAAGGCAAGCTAGTGTTTGTTTCCCATTCAGAAATGGAGTTGAATCCCATGAAGTTTCTAGTCCTACGAGCAAGAGTTGTTTTCTGGTAAGAAGAGTCACTATTGTGCTCCCTTTGCCATACACAGTGCAAATAGCACTCGCGTCTGTTCCCAGCAAGTACAGTGTATTAGACTGAAGAGGAGCTACGGTTCCCGTCAGTTTCCTAAGCAGAATTGAACTAGATATGGCCCGTGTGTAGGAAGCACAGTTCTTTTGTTCTCAGCAAGCTCTCTGTTAGGATCCCATAGAAAACACAGTAGAGTAGAAGAGTGCTCTTTTCTCAAAAGCAGAGTGTGTTTCTTGTAAGGCGAGATAGCATTTGTTTCCCACTCCTAAGTGGAGTTGAATCACATGCAGTTTTTGATCCTACGATCAAGAGTTGTTTTCTGGTAAGGAAAGTCACTATTGCGCTCCCGTTGACATACACAGTGCAAATAGCACTCAAGTCTGTTTCCAGCAAGTACAGTGTATTGGACTGAAGAGGAGCTACTGTTCTTGTCAGTTTCCTAAGCAGAATTGAACTAGATATGGCCCGTTTGTGTATGAAGCACATCTCTTTTGTTCTGAGCAATCTCACTGTTCTAGCCCTATAGGAAACACAGTAGAGTACAAGAGTGCTCTTTTCTCAAAAGCAGAGTGTGTTTCTTGTAAGGCAAGATAGCATTTGCTTCCCAGTCCTAAATGGAGTTGAATCACATGCAGTTTTTGGTCCTACGCGCAAGAGTTGTTTTGTGGTAAGAAGAGTCACTATTGCGCTCCCATTGTCATACACAGTGCAAATAGCACTGGCGTCTGTTCCCAGCAAGTACAGTGTATTGGACTGAAGGGGATCTACTGTTCTTTTCAGTTTCCTAAGCAGAATTGAACTAGATATGGCCCGTGTGTGTAGGAAGCACAGTTCTTTTGTTCTGAGCAAGCACATTGTTCAGACCCCATAGGAAACACAGTAGAGTAGAAGTGTGCCCTTTTCTCAAACGCAGAGCTTGTTTCTTGTAAGGCAAGCTAGCGTTTGTTTCCCAGTCCTAAGTGGAGTTAAATCACATGCAGTTTCAGGTCCTAAGAGCCTGACTTGTTTTCTGGTAAGAAGAGTCACTATTGTGTTCCCATTTCTGCACACACTGCAAATAGCACTCGCGTCTGTTCCAGCAAGTACAGTGTATTGGACTGAAGAGGAGCTACGATTCTCGTCAGTTTCCTAAGCAGAGTGGAACTAGATATGGCCCGTGTGTGTAGGAGGCACAGTTCTTTTGTTCTGAGCAAGCTCACTGTTCTGGCCCTATAGGAAACACAGTAGAGTACAAGAGTGCTCTTTTCTCAAAAGCAGAGTGTGTTTCTTGTAAGGCGAGATAGCATTTGTTTCCCAGTCCTAAATGGAGTTGAATCACATGCAGTTTCTGGTCCTACGAGCAAGAGTTGTTTTGTGGTAAGAAGAGTCACTATTGCGCACCCGTTGACATACACAGTGCAAATAGCACTCGCGTCTGTTCCCACCAAGTACAGTGTATTGGACAGAAGAGGAGCCACTATTCTTGTCAGTTTCCTAGGCAGAATTGAACTAGATATGGCCCGTGTGTGTATGAAGCACATTTCTTTTGTTCTGAGCAAGCTCACTGTTCTGGCCCTATAGGAAACACAGTAGAGTACAAGAGTGCTCTTTTCTCAAAAGCAGAGTGTGTTTCTTGTAAGGCGAGATAGCATTTGTTTCCCAGTCCTAAATGGAGTTGAATCACATGCAGTTTCTGGTCCTACGAGCAAGAGTTGTTTTCTGGTCCTACGAGCAAGAGTTGTTTTCTGGTAAAAAGAGTCACTATTGCGCTCCCAATGCCATACTCAGTACAAATAGCACTTGCGTCTGTTCCAATCAAGTACGGTGTATTGGACTGAATAGGAGCTACTGTTCTTGTCAGTTTCCTAAGCAGAGTTGAACTAGATACGGCCCGTGTGTATAGGAAGCACAGTTCTTTTGTTCTGAGCAAGCTCACTGTTCTGGCCCTATAGGAAACACAGTAGAGTAGAAGAGTACTCTTTTCTCAAAAGCATAGTGTGTTTCTTGTAAGGCGAGCTAACGTTTGTTTCTTAGTCCTAAATGGATTTGAATCACATGCAGTTTCTGGTCCTACAAGCAAGAGTATTTTCTGGTAAGAAGAGTCACTATTGCACTACCATTGTCATACACAGAGCAAATAGCACTGGCATTTGTTCCCAGCATGTACAGTGTATTGCACTGAAGAGGATCTATTGTTCTTGTCAGGTTCCTAAGCAGAGTTGAACTAGATATGGCCCGTGTGTGTATGAAGCACATTTCTTTTGTTCTCAGCAAGCTCACTGTTCAGACCCCCTAGGAAACACATTAGAGTAGAAGAGTGCTCTTTTCTCAAAAGCAGAGTGTGTTTCTTGTAAAGCAAGCTAGCGTTTGTTTCCCAGTCCTAAATGGAGTTGAATCCCATGCAGTTTCTGGTCCTAGGAGCAAGAGTTGTTTTGTGGTAAGAAGAGTCATTATTGCGCTCCCATTGTCATACACAGTGCAAATAGCACTGGCGTCTGTTCCCAGCAAGTACAGTGTATTGGACTGAAGGGGATCTACTGTTCTTGTCAGTTTCCTAAGCAGAATTGAACTAGATATGGCCTGTGTGTGTAGGAAGCACAGTTCTTTTGTTCTGAGCAAGCTCACTGTTCGGACCTCATAGGAAACACAGTAGAGTAGAAGTGTGCCCTTTTCTCAAAAGCAGAGCTTGTTTCTTGTAAGGCAAGCTAGCGTTTTTTTCCCAGTCCTAAGTGCAGTTGAATCACATGCAGTTTCTGGTCCTAAGAGCCAGATTTGTTTTCTGGTAAAAAGAGTCACTATTGTGTTCACATTTCTGTACACAGTGCAAATAGCACTCGCGTCTGTTCCCAGCAAGTACAGTGTATTGCACTGAAGAGGAGCTATGGTTCTCGTCAGTTTCCTAAGCAGAGTTGAACTAGATATGGCCCGTGTGTGTAGGAGGCACAGTTCTTTTGTTCTGAGCAAGCTCACTATTCTGGCCCTACAGGAAACACAGTAGAGTACAAGAGTGCTCTTTTCTCAAAAGCAAAGTGTGTTTCTTGTAAGGAGAGATAGCATTTGTTTCCCAGTCCTAAATGGAGTTGAATCACATGCAGTTTCTGGTACTATGAGCAAGAGTTGTTTTCTGGTAAAAAGAGTCACTATTGCGCTCCCATTGCCGTACACAGTGCAAATAGCACTCGCGTCTGTTCCCAGCAAGTACAGTGTATTGTACTGAAGAGGAGCTACTGTTCTTGTCAGTTTCCTAAGCAGAGTTGAACTAGATATGGCCCGTGTGTGCAGGAAGCACAGTTCTTTTGTTCTGAGCAAGCTCACTGTTCTGGCCCTATAGGAAAAACAGTAGAGTAGAAGAGTGCTCTTTTCTCAAAAGCAGAGTGTGTTTCTTTAAGGCGAGCCAGAGTTTGAATCCCAGTCATAAATGGAGTTGAATCACATGCAGTTTTTGTTCCTACGAGCAAGAGTTGTTTTCTCGTAAGGAAAGTCAATATTGCGCTCCCGTTGACATACACAGTGGAAATAGCACTCGCGTCAGTTCCCAGCAAGTACAGTGTATTGGACTGAACAGGAGCTACTGTTCTTGTCAGTTTCCTAAGCAAAGTTGAACTAGATATGGCCCGTGTGCGTAGGAAGCACAGTTCTTTTGTTCTGAGCAAGCTCACTGTTCGGACCCCTTAGGACTCGAAGTAGAGAAGAAGAGTGCTCTTTTCTCAGAAGCAGAGTGTGTTTCTTGTAAGGCAAGCTAGCATTTGTTTCCCAGTCCTAAATGGAGTTGAATCACATGCAGTTTCTGGTCCTACGAGCAAGAGTTGTTTTCTGGTAAGAAGAGTCACTATTGTGTTCCCATTTCTGTACACAGTGCAAATAGCACTCGCATCTGTTCCCAGCAAGTACAGTGTATTGGACTGAAAAGGAGCTACTGTTCTCGTCAGTTTCCTATGCAGAGTTGAACTACATATTGCCTGTGTGTGTAGGAAGCACAGTTCTTTTGTTCTGAGCAAGCTCACTGTTCTGGCGCTATAGGAAAGACAGTAGAGTAGAAGAGTTCTCTTTTCTCAAAAGCAGAGTGTGTTTCTTGTAAGGCTAACTAGCGTTTGTTTCCCAGTCCTAAATGGAGTTGAATCACATGTAGTTTCTGGTCCTATGAGCAAGAGTTGTTTTCTGGTAAGAGGAGACACTATAGTGCTGCCATTTTCATACACAGGGCAAATAGCATGGGCGTCTGTTCCCAGCATGTAGAGTGTATTGGACTGAAGAGGAGCTACTGTTCTTCTCAGTTTCCTAAGCAGAATTGAACTGGATATGGCCATGTGTATAGGAAGCACAGTTCTTTTGTTCTGAGCAAGCTCACTGTACTGGCCCTATAGGAAACACAGTAGAGTAGAAGAGTGCTCTTTTCTCAAAAGCAGAGTGTGTTTCTTGTAAGGCAAGCTAGTGTTTGTTTCCCAGTCCTAAATGGAGTTGAATCACATGCAGTTTTTGGTCCTACGAGCAAGAGTTGTTTTCTGGTAAGGAAAGTCACTATTGTGCTCCCATTTCCATACACAGTGCAAATAGCTCTCGCGTCTGTTTCCAGCAAGTACAGTGTATTGGACTGAAGTGGAGCTACTGTTGTTGTCAGTTTCCTAAGCAAAGTTGAACTAGATATGGCCCGTGTGTGTAGAAAGCACAGTTCTTTTGTTCTGAGCAAGCTCACTGTTCTGGCCCTATAGGAAACACAGTAGAGTAGAGGAGGGCTCTTTTCTCAAATCAGAGTGTGTTTCTTGTAAGGCAAGCTAGTGTTTGTTTCCCATTCAGAAATGGAGTTGAATCGCATGAAGTTTCTAGTCCTACGAGCAAGAGTTGTTTTCTGGTAAGAAGAGTCACTATTGTGCTCCCTTTGCCATACACAGTGCAAATAGCACTCGCGTCTGTTCCCAGCAAGTACAGTGTATTAGACTGAAGAGTAGCTATGGTTCCCGTCAGTTTCCTAAGCAGAATTGAACTAGATATGGCCCGTGTGTAGGAAGCACAGTTCTTTTGTTCTCAGCAACCTCTCTGTTAGGACCCCATAGAAAACCCAGTAGAGTAGAAGAGTGCTCTTTTCTCAAAAGCAGAGTGTGTTTCTTGTAAGGCGAGATAGCGTTTGCTTCCCAGACCTAAATGGAGTTGAATCACATGCAGTTTCTGGTCCTAAAAGCAAGAGTTGTTTTCTGGTAAGAAGAGTTACTATTGAGCTCGCATTGTCATACACAGGGCAAATAGCACTGGCGTATGTTCCCAGCCTGTACAGTGTATTAGACTGAAGAGGATCTATTGTTCTTGTCAGTTTCCTCCGCAGAGTTGAACTAGATATGGCCCGTGTGTGTAGGCAGCACAGTTCTTTTGTTCTGAGCAAGCTCACTGTTCGGACCTCATAGGAAACACAGTAGAGTAGCAGAGTGCTCTTTCCTCAAAAGCAGTGTGTGTTTCTTGTAAGGCGAGCTAGTGTTTGTTTCCAAGTCCTAGATGGAGTTGAATCACATGCAGTTTCTGTTCCTACGAGCAAGAGTTGTTTTCTGGTAAGAAGAGTCACTATTTTGCTTCCATTGTCATACACAGGGCAAATAGCACTGGCTTCTGTTCCCATCATGTACAGTGTATTGCACTGAAGAGGATCTACTGCTCTTGTCAGTTTCCTAATCAGAATTGAACTAGATATGGCCATGTGTGCAAGAAGTACAGTTCTTTTGTTCTGAGCAAGCTCACTGTTCTGGCCCTATAGGAAACACAGTAGAGTAGAAGAGTGCTCTTTTCTCAAAAGCAGAGTGTGTTTCTTTTAAGGCGAGCTAGCGTTTGTTTCCCAGTCCTAAATGGAGATGAATCACATGCAGTTTTTGGTCCTACGCTCAAGAGTTTTTTCTGGTAAGGAAAGTCTCTATTGCGCTCCCATTGCCAAACACAGTGCAAATAGCACTCGCATCTGTTCCCAGCAAGTACAGTGTATTGGACTGAAGAGGAGCTACTGTTCTTGTCAGTTTCCTAAGCAGAATTGAACTGGATATGGCCATTTGTGTAGGAAGCACAGTTATTTTGTTCTGAGCAAGCTCACTGTACTGGCACTATAGGAAACACAGTAGAGAGGAAGAGTGCTCTTTTCTCAAAAGCAGAGTGTGTTTCTTGTAAGGCGAGCTAGCGTTTGTTTCCCAGTCCTAAATGGAGTTGAATCACATGCAGTTTTTGGTCCTACGAGCAAGAGTTGTTTTCTGGTAAGAAGAGTCACTATTGCGCTCCCATTGTCATACACAGGGCAAATAGCACTGGCGTCTGTTCCCAGCATGTACAGTGTATTGGACTGAAGAGTATCTACTGTTCTTGTCAGTTTCCTAAGCAGAGTTGAACTAGATATGTCCCGTGTGTATAGGAAGCACAGTTCTTTTGTGCTGAGCAAGCTCACTGTGCGGACCTCATAGGAAACACATTGCTCTTTTCTCAAAAGCAGAGTGTGTTTCTTGTAAGGCGAGATAGCGTTTGCTTCCCAGATCTAAATGGAGTTGAATCACATGCAGTTTCTGGTCCTACAAGCAAGAGTTGTTTTCTGGTAAGAAGAGTCACTATTGAGCTCGCATTGTCATACACAGGGCAAATAGCACTGGCATTTGTTCCCAGCATGTACAGTGTATTGGACTGAAGAGGATTTATTGTTCTTGTCAGGTTCCTAAGCAGAGTTGAACCAGATATACCCCGTGTGTGTATGAAGCACATTTCATTTGTTCTGAGCAAGCTCACTGTTCTGGACCTATAGGAAACACAGTAGAGTAGAAGAGTGCTCTTTTCTCAAAAGCAGAGTGTGTTTCTTGTAAGGCTAGCTAGAGTTTGTTTCCCAGTCCTAAATGGAGTTGAATCCCATGCAGTTTCTGTTCCTAGGAGCAAGAGTTGTTTTGTGGTAAGAAGAGTCACTATTGCGCTCCCATTGTCATACACAGTTCAAATAGCACTGGCGTCTGTTCTCAGCAAGTACAGTTTATTGGACTGAACGGGATCTACTGTTCTTGTCAGTTTCCTAAGCAGAATTGAAGTAGATATGGCCCCTGTGTGTAGGAAGCACACTTCTTTTGTTCTGAGCAAGCTCACTGTTCGGAACCCATAGGAAACACAGTAGAGTAGAAGTGTGCCCTTTTCTCAAAAGCAGAGCTCGTTTCTTGTAAGGCAAGCTAGCGTTTGTTTCCCAGTCCTAAGTGGAGTTGAATCACATGAAGTTTCTGGTCCTAAGATACAGAGTTGTTTTCTGGTAAGAAGAGTCACTATTGTGTTCACATTGCTGTACACAGTGCAAATAGTACTCGCGTCTGTTCACAGGAAGTACAGTGTATTGGACTGAAGAGGAGCTAGGGTTCTCGTCAGTTTCCTATGCAGAGTTGAACTAGGTATGGCCCGTGTGTGTAGGAGGCACAGTTCTTTTTTTCTGAGCAAACTCACTGTTCTGGCCCTATAGGAAACACAGTAGAGTACAAGAGTGCTCTTTTCTCAAAAGCAGAGTGTGTTTCTTGTAAGGCGAGATAGCATTTGTTTCCCAGTCCTAAATGGAGTTGAATCACATGCAATTTCTGTTCCTACAAGCAAGAGTTGTTTTCTGGTAAAAAGAGTCACTATTGTGCTCCCAATGCCGTACACAGTGCAAATAGCACTCGCGTCTGTTCCTAGCAAGTACAGTGTATTGGACTGAAGAGGAGCTACTGTTCTTGTCAGTTTCCTAAGCAGAGTTGAACTAGATATGGCCCGTGTGTGCAGGAAGCACAGTTCTTTTGTTTGAGCAAGCTCACTGTTCTGGCCCTATAGGAAACACAGTAGAGTAGAAGAGTGCTCTTTTCTCAAAAGCAGAGTATGTTTCTTGTAAGGCGAGCTGGTGTTTGTTTCCCAGTCCTAAATGGAGTTGAATCACATGCAGTTTTTGGTCCTATGCGCAAGAGTTGTTTTCTGGTAAGGAAAGTCACTATTGCGCTCCCATTGACAAACAAAGTGCAAATAGCACTCGCATCTGTTCCCAGCAAGTACAGTGTATTGGACTGAAGAGGAGCTACTGTTCTTGTCAGTTTCCTAAGCAGGATTGAACTGGATATGGCCATTTATGTAGGAAGCACAATTCTTTTGTTCTGAGCAACCTCACTCTACTGGCCCTATAGGAAACACAGTAGTGTGGAAGAGTGCTTTTTTCTCAAAAGCAGAGTGTGTTTCTTGTAAGGCGAGCCAGCTTTTGTTTCCCAGTCCTAAATGGAGTTGAATCACATGCAGTTTTTGGTCCTATGAGCAAGAGTTGTTTTCTGGTAAGGAAAGTCACTATTGCGCTTCCGTTGACATACACAGTACAAATAGCACTTGCGTCAGTTCCAATCAAGTACAGTGTATTGGACTGAAGAGGAGCTACTGTTCTTGTCAGTTTCCCAAGCAGAGTTGAACTAGATATGGCCCGTGTGCGTAGGAAGCACAGTTCTTTTGTCCTGAGCAAGCTCACTGTTCGGACCCCATAGGACACATAGTAGAGAAGAAGAGTGCTCTTTTCTCAAAAGCAGAGTGTATTTCTTATAAGGCGAGTTAGCTTTTGTTTCCCAGTCCTAAATGAATTTGAATCACATGCAGTTTCTGGTCCTACGAGTAGAGTTATTTTTTGGTAAGAAGAGTAACTATTGCGCTCCCAATGCCATACACAATACAAATAGCACTTGCGTCTGTTCCAATCAATTACAGTGTATTGGACCGAAGAGGGCCTACTGTTCTTGTCAGTTGCCTAAGCAGAGTTGAACTAGATATGGCCGTGTGTATAGGAAGCACAGTTCATTTGTTCTGAGCAAGCTCACTGTTCGGACCCCATAGGAAACACAGTAGAGTAGAAGAGTGCTCTTTTCTCAAAAGCAGAGTGTGTTTCTTGTAAAGCAAGCTAGCATTTGCTTCCCAGACCTAAATGTCGTTGAATCACATGCTGTTTCTGGTCCTACGATCAAGAGATGTTTTCTGGTAAGAAGAGTCACTATTTTGCTCCCATTGTCATACACAGGGCAAATTGCTCTGGCATCTGTTCCCAGCATGTACAGTGTATTGGAATGAAGAGGATCTACTGTTCTTGTCAGTTTCCGATGAAGAGTTGAACTAGATATGGCCCCTGTGTTTAGGAAGCACATTTATTTTCTTCTGAGCAAGCTTACTGTTCTGGCCCTATAGGAAAAACAGTAGAGTAGAAGAGTACTCTTTTCTCAAAAGCAGAGTGTGTTTCTTGTAAGGCGAGCTAGCGTTTGTTTCCCAGTCCTAAATGGAGTTGAATCACATGCAGTTTCTGGTCCTACAAGCAAGAGTATTTTCTGGTAAGAAGAGTCACTATTGCGCTCCCATTGTCGTACACATGGCAAATACTACTGGCATTTGTTCCCAGCATGTACAGTGTATTGGACTGAAGAGGACCTACTGTTCTTGTCAGGTTCCTAAGCAGAGTTGAACTAGATATGGCCCGTGTGTGTATGAAGCACATGTCTTTTGTTCTGAGCAAGCTCACAGTTCTGGCCCTATAGGAAACACAGTAGAGTAGAAGAGTGCTCTTTTCTCAAAAGCAGAGTGTGTTTCTTGTAAGGCAAGGTAGCGTTTGTTTCCCAGTCCTAAATGGAGTTGAATCCCATGCAGTTTCTGGTCCTAGGAGCAAGAGTTGTTTTGTGGTAAGAAGAGTCACTATTGCGCTCCCATTGTCATACACAGTGCAAATAGCACTGGCGTCTGTTCCCAGCAAGTACAGTGTATTGGACTGAAGGAGATCTACTGTTCTTGTCAATTTCCTAAGCAGAATTGAACTAGATATGGCCTGTGTGTGTAGGAAGCACTGTTCTTTTGTTCTGAGCAAGCTCACTGTTCGGAAACGATAGGAAACACAGTAGAGTAGAAGTGTGCCCTTTTCTCAAATCAGAGCTTGTTTCTTGTAAGGCAAGCTAGCGTTTGTTTCCCAGTCCTAAGTGGAGTTGAATCACATGCAGTTTCTGGTCCTAAGAACCAGAGTTGTTTTCTGGTAAGAAGTGTCACTATTGTGCTCCCTTTGCTGTACACAGTGCAAAAAGCACTCGCGTCTGTTCCCAGCAAGTACAGTCTATTGGACCGAAGAGGAGCTACGGTTCTCGTCAGTTTCCTAAGCAGAGTTGAACTAGATAGATATGGCCCGTGTGTGTAGGAAGCACAGTTCTTTTGTTCTGAGCAAGCTCACTGTTCTGGCCCTGTAGGAAACACAGTAGAGTACAAGAGTGCTCTTTTCTCAAAAGCAGAGTGTGTTTCTTGTAAGGCGAGATAGCATTTGTTTCCCAGTCCTAAATGAAGTTGAATCACATGCAGTTTCTGGTCCTATGAGCAAGAGTTGTTTTCTGGTAAAAAGAGTCACTATTGTGCTCCCAATGCCGTACACAGTGCAAATAGCACTCACGTCTATTCCCAGCATGTATAGTGTATTGGACTGAAGAGGAGCTAATGTTCTTGTCAGTTTCCTAAGCAGAGTTGAACTAGATATGGCCTGTGTGTGCAGGAAGCACAGTTCTTTGGTTCTGAGCATGCTCACTGTTCTGGCCTTGTAGGAAACACAGTAGAGTAGAAGAGTGCTCTTTTCTCAAAAGCAGAGTGTGTTTCTTGTAAGGCGAGCTGGTGTTTGTTTCCCAGTCCTCAGTGGAGTTGAATCACATGCAGTTTTTGGTCCTACGCGCAAGAGTTGTTTTCTGGTAAGGAAAGTCACTATTGCGCACCCATTGCCAAACACAGTGCAAATAGCACTCGCATCTGTTCCCAGCAAGTACAGTGTATTGGACTGAAAAGGAGCTACTGTTCTTGTCAGTTTCCTAAGCAGAATTGAACTGGATATGGCCATTTGTGTAGGAAGCACAGTTCTTTTGTTCTGAGCAAGCTCACTGTACTGGCCCTATAGGAAACACAGTAGAGTAGAAGAGTGCTCTTTTCTCAAAAGGAGAGTGTGTTTCTTGTAAGGCGATCTGTTGTTTGTTTCCCAGTCCTAAATGGAGTTGAATCACATGCAGTTTTTGGTCCTACACGCAAGAGTTGTTTTCTGGTAAGGAAAGTCACTATTGCGCTCCCATTGCCAAACACAGTGCAAATAGCACTCGCATCTGTTCCCAGCAAGTACAGTGTATTGGACTGAAGCGGAGCTACTGTTCTTGTCAGTTTCCTATGCAGGATTGAACTGGATATGGCCATTTGTGTAGGAAGCACAGTTCTTTTGTTCTGAGCAAGCTCACTGTACTGGCCCTATAGGAAACACAGTAGTGTAGAAGAGTGCTCTTTTCTCAAAAGCAGAGTGTGTTTCTTGTAAGGCGAGCCAGCGTTTGTTTCCCAGTCCTAAATGGAGTTGAATCACATGCAGTTTTTGGTCCTACGAGCAAGAGTTGTTTTCTGGTAAGGAAAGTCACTATTGCGCTCCCTTTGACATACACAGTGCAAATAGCACTCGCGTCTGTTCCCAGCAAGTACAGTGTATTGGACTGAAGAGGAGCTACTGTTTTTGTCAGTTTCATAAGCAGAGTTGAACTAGATATGGCCCGTGTGCGTAGGAAGCACACTTCTTTTGTTCTGAGCAAGCTCACTTTTCGGACCCCATAGGACACATAGTAGAGAAGAAGAGTGCTCTTTTCTCAAAAGCAGAGTGTGTTTCTTGTAAGGCGAGCTAGCGTTTGTTTCCCAGTCCTAAATGGAGTGAATCACATGCAGTTTCTGGTCCTACGATCAAGAGTTGTTTTCTGGTAAGAAGAGTCAATATTTCGCTCCCATTGTCATACACAGGGCAAATAGCCTTGGCGTCTGTTCCCAGCATGTACAGTGTATTGGACTGAAGAGGATCTACTGTTCTTGTCAGTTACCGATGCAGAGTTGAACTAGATAGGGCCCCTGTGTTTAGGAAGCACATTTCTTTTGTTCTGAGCAAGCTTACTGTTCTGGCCCTATAGGAAAAACAGTAGAGTAGAAGAGTACTCTTTTCTCAAAAGCAGAGTGTGTTTCTTGTAAGGCGAGCTAGCGTTTGTTTCCCAGTCCTAAATGGAGTGAATCACATGCAGTCTCTGGTCCTACAAGCAAGAGTATTTTCTGGTAAGAAGAGTCACTATTGGGCTCCCATTGTCATACACAGGTCAAATAGCACTGGCATTTGTTCCCAGCATGTACAGTGTATTGGACTGAAGAGGATCTACTGTTCTTGTCAGGTTCCTAAGCAGAGTTGAACTAGATATGGCCCGTGTGTGCAGGAAGCACAGTTCTTATGTTCTGAGCAAGCTCACTGTTCAGACACCATAGGAAACACAGCAGAGAAGAAGAGTGCTCTTTTCTCAAAAGTAGAGTGTGTTTCTTATAAGGCGAGCTAGCGTTTGTTTCCCAGTCCTAAATGGAGTGAATCACATGCAGTTTCTGGTCCTACGATCAAGAGTTGTTTTCTGGTAAGAAGAGTCACTATTTTGCTCCCATTGTCATACACAGGGCAAATAGCACTGGCGTCTGTTCCCAGCATGTACAGTGTATTGGACTGAATAGGATCTACTGTTCTTGTCAGTTACCGATGCAGAGTTGAACTAGATATGGCCCCTGTGTTTAGAAAGCACATTTCTTTTGTTCTGAGCAAGCTTACTGTTCTGCCCTATAGGAAAAACAGTAGAGTAGAAGAGTACTCTTTTCTCAAAAGCAGAGTGTGTTTCTTGTAAGGCGAGCTAGTGTTTGTTTCCCAGTCCTAAATGGAGTAAATCACATGCAGTCTCTCGTCCTACAAGCAAGAGTATTTTCTGGTAAGAAGAGTCACTATTGCGCTCCCATTGTCATACACAGGTCAAATAGCACTGGCATTTGTTCCCAGCATGTACAGTGTATTGGACTGAAGAGGATCTACAGTTCTTGTCAGTTTCCTAAGCAGAGTTGAACTAGATATGGCCCGTGTGCATAGGAAGCACAGTTCTTTTGTTCTGAGCAAGCTCACTGTTCGGACTCCATAGGACACATAGTAGAGAAGAAGATTGGTCTTTTCTCAAAAACAGAGTGTATTTCTTGTAAAGCGAGCTAGCTTTTGTTTCCCAGTCCTAAATGAATTTGAATGACATGCAGTTTCTGGTCCTATAAGCAAGAGTTGTTTTCTGGTAAGGAAAGTCACTATTGCGCTCCCAATGCCATACACAGTGCAAATAGCACTCGCATCTGTTCCCAGCAAGTATAGTGTATTGGACTGAAGAGGAGCTACTGTTCTTGTCAGTTTCCTAAGCAGAATTGAACTGGATATGCCCGTTTGTGTGGGAAGCACAGTTCTTTTGTTCTGAGTAAGCTCACTGTACTGGCCCTATAGGAAACACAGTAGAGTAGTAGAGTGCTCTTTTCTCAAAAGCAGAGTGTGTTTCTTGTAAGGCGAGCTAGCATTTGTATCCCAGTCCTAAATGGAGTTGAATCACATGCAGTTTTTGGTCCTATGAACAAGAGTTGTTTTCTGGTAAGGAAAGTCACTATTGCGCTCCCATTGACATATGCAGTGCAAATAGCACTCGCGTCTGTTCCCAACAAGTACAGTGTATTGGACTGAAAAGGAGCTACTGTTCTTGTCAGGTTCCTAAGCAGAGTTGAACTAGATATGGCCCGTGTGTGTAGGAAGCACAGTTCTTTTGTTCTGAGCAAGCTCAATGTTCAGACCCCATAGGAAACACAGTAGAGTAGAAGTGTTCCCTATTCTCAAAAGCAAGGGTGTTTCTTGTAAGGCGAGCTAGCGTTTGTTTCCCAGTCCTAAGTGGAGTTGAATCACATGCAGTTTCTGGTCCTAAGAGTAAAAAGTTGTTTTCTGGTAAAAAATGTCACTATTGTGCTCCTATTACTGTACACAGTGCAAATAGCACTCGCGTCTGTTCCCAGCAAGTACAGTGTATTGGACTGAAGAGGAGCTACTGTTCTCGTCAGTTTCCTAAGCAGAGTTGAACTACATATGGCCCGTGTGTCTAGGAAGCACAGATCTTTTGTTCTGAGCAAGCTCACTGTTCTGGCCCTATAGGAGACACAGTAGAGTAAAAGAGTGCTCTTTTCTCAAAAGCAGAGTGTGTTTCTTGTAAGACGAGCCAGCATGTGTTTCCCAGTCCTAAGTGGAGTTGAATCACATGCAGTTTCTGGTCCTAAGAGCAAGAGTTTTTTCTGGTAAGAAGAGTCACTATTGCGCTCCCACTGTCATACACAGGGCAAATAGCACTGGCATCTTTTCCCAGCATGTACAGTGTATTGGACTGAAGAGGATCTACTGTCCTTTTCAGTTTCCTAAGCACAGTTGAACTAGATATGGCCGTGTGTGCAGGAAGCACAGTTCTTTTGTTCTGAGCAAACTCTCTGTTCTGGCCCTATAGGAAACACAGTAGAGTAGAAGAGTGCTCTTTTCTCAAAAGCATAGTGTGTTTCTTGTAAGGCGAGCTAGCATTTCTTTCCCAGTCCTAAATGGAGTTGAATCACATGCAGTTTTTGGTCCTACGAGCAAGAATTGTTTTCTGGTAAGAAGAGTCACTATTGCGCTCCCATTGTCCTACACAGGGCAAATAGCACTGGCGTCTGTTCCCAGCATGTACAGTGTATTGGACTGAAAAGGATCTACTGTTCTTGTCAGTTTCCGATGCAGAGTTGAACTAGATATGGCCCGTGTGCGTAGGAAGCACAGTTCTTTTGTTCTGAGCAAGCTCACTGTTCTTGCCCTAAAGGAAACACAGTAGAGTAGAAGAGTACTCTTTTCTCAAAAGCATAGTGTGTTACTTGCAAGGCGAGCTAGCGTTTGTTTCCCAGTCCTAAATGGAGTGAATCACATGCAGTCTCTGGTCCTACAAGCAAGAGTATTTTCTGGTAAGAAGAGTCACTATTGCGCTCCCATTTTCATACACAGGTCAAATAGCAGTGGCATTTGTTCCCAGCATGTACAGTGTATTGGACTGAAGAGGATCTACTGTTCTTGTCAGGTTCCTAAGCAGAGTTGAACTAGATATGGCCCGTATGTGCAGGAAGCACAGTTCTTTTGTTCTGAGCAAGCTCACTGTTCGGACCTCATAGGAAACACAGCAGAGTAGAGAGTGCTCTTTTCTCAAAAGCAGAGTGTGTTTCTTGTAAGGCGAGCTAGCGTTTGTTTCCCAGTCCTAAATGGAGTGAATCACATGCAGTTTCTGGTCCTACGATCAAGAGTTGTTTTCTGGTAAGAAGAGTCACTATTTCGCTCCCATTGTCATACACAGGGCAAATAGCACTGGCGTCTGTTCCCAGCATGTACAGTGTATTGGACTGAATAGGATCTACTGTTCTTGTCAGTTACCGATGCAGAGTTGAACTAGATATGGCCCCTGTGTTTAGGAAGCACATTTCTTTTGTTCTGAGCAAGCTTACTGTTCTGGCCCTATAGGAAAAACAGTAGAGTAGAAGAGTACTCTTTTCTCAAAAGCAGAGTGTGTTTCTTGTAAGGCGAGCTAGCGTTTGTTTCCCAGTCCTAAATGGAGTAAATCACATGCAGTCTCTGGTCCTACATGCAAGAGTATTTTGTGGTAAGAAGAGTCACTATTGCGCTCCCATTGTCATACACAGGTCAAATAGCACTGGCATTTGTTCCCAGCATGTACAGTGTATTGGACTGAAGAGGATCTACTGTTCTTGTCAGGTTCCTAAGCAGAGTTGAACTAGATATGGCCCTTGTGTGTATGAAGCACATTTCTTTTGTTCTGAGCAAGCTCACTGTTCTGGCCCTATAGGAAACACAGTAGAGTAGAAGAGTGCTCTTTTCTCAAAAGCAGAGTGTGTTTCTTGTAAGGCGAGATAGCTTTTGTTACCCAGTCCTAAATGGAGTTGAATCACACGCAGTTTCTGGTCCTACGAGCAAGAGTTGTTTTCTGGTAAGGAAAGTCACTATTGTGCTCCCATTGCCAAACACAGTGCAAATAGCACTCGCATCTGTTCCCAGCAAGTACAGTGTATTGGACTGAAGAGGAGCTACTGTTCTTGTCAGTTTCCTAAGCAGAATTGAACTGGATATGGCCATTTCTGTAGGAAGCAAAGTTCTTTTGTTCTGAGCAAGCTCACTGTACTGGCCCTATAGGAAACACAGTAGAGTAGAAGAGTGCTCTTTTCTCAAAAGCAGAGTGTGTTTCTTGTAAGGCGAGCCAGCGTTTGTTTCCCAGTCCTAAATGGAGTTGAATCACATGCAGTTTTTGGTCCTACGAGCAAGAGTTGTTTTCTGGTAAGGAAAGTCACTATTGTGCTCCCGTTGACATACACAGTGCAAATAGCACTCGCGTCTGTTCCCTTCAAATACAGTGTATTGGACTGAAGAGGAGCTACTGTTCTTGTCAGTTTCCTAAGCAGAGTTGAACTAGATATGGCCCGTGTGCATAGGAAGCACAGTTCTTTTGTTCTGAGCAAGCTCACTGTTCGGACCCCATAGGACACATAGTAGGGAAGAAGATTTCTCTTTTCTCAAAAGCAGAGTGTATTTCTTGTAAGGCGAGCTAGCTTTTGTTTCCCAGTCCTAAATGAATTTGAATGACATGCAGTTTCTGGTCCTATAAGCAAGAGTTGTTTTCTGGTAAGAAGAGTCACTATTGCGCTCCCATTGCTGTACACAGTGCAAATAGCACTCGCGTATGTTCCCAGCAAGTACAGTGTATTGGACTGAAGAGGATCTACTGTCCTTTTCAGTTTCCTAAGCACAGTTGAACTAGATATGGCCGTGTGTGCAGGAAGTACAGTTCTCTTGTTCTGAGCAAACTCTCTGTTCTGGCCCTATAGGAAACACAGTAGAGTAGAAGAGTGCTCTTTTCTCAAAAGCAGAGTGTGTTTCTTGTAAGGCGAGCTAGCATTTCTTTCCCAGTCCTAAATGGAGTTGAATCACATGCAGTTTTTGGTCCTACGAGCAAGAATTGTTTTCTGGTAAGAAGAGACACTATTGCGCTCCCATTGTCCTACACAGGGCAAATAGCACTGGCTTCTGCTGCCAGCATGTACAGTGTATTGGACTGAAGAGGATCTACTGTTCTTGTCAGTTTCCGATGCAGAGTTGAACTAGATATGGCCCGTGTGCGTAGGAAGCACAGTTCTTTTGTTCTGAGCAAGCTCACTGTTCTTGCCCTAAAGGAAACACAGTAGAGTAGAAGAGTACTCTTTTCTCAAAAGCATAGTGTGTTTCTTGCAAGGCGAGCTAACGTTTGTTTCCCAGTCCTAAATGGATTTGAATCACATGCAGTTTCTAGTCCTACAAGCAAGAGTAATTTCTGGTAAGAAGAGTCACTATTGCGCTACCATTGTCATACACAGGGCAAATAGCACTGGCATTTGTTCCAAGCATGTACAGTATATTGGACTGAAGAGGGTCTATTGTTCTTGTCAGGTTCCTTAGCAGAGTTGAACTAGATATGGCCCGTGTGTGTATGAAGCACATTTCTTTTGTTCTGAGCAAGCTCACTGTTCTGGCCCTATAGGAAACACAGTAGAGTAGAAGAGTGCTCTTTTCTCAAAAGCAGAGTGTGTTTCTTGTAAGGCAAGCTAGCATTTGTTTCCCAGTCCTAAATGGAGTTGAATCCCATGCAGTTTCTGGTCCTAGGAGCAAGAGTTGTTTTGTGGTAAGAAGAGTCACTATTGCGCTCTCATTGTCATACACAGTGCAAATAGCACTGGCGTCTGTTCCCAGCAAGTAGAGTGTATTGGACTGAAGGGGATCTACTGTTCTTGTCAGTTTCCTAAGCAGAATTGAACTAGTTTTGGCACGTGTGTGTAGGAAGCACAGTTCTTTTGTTCTGAGCAAGCTCACTGTTCGGACACTATAGGAAACACAGTAGAGTAGAAGTGTGCCCTTTTCTCAAAAGCAGAGCTCGTTTCTTGTAAGGCAAGCTAGGGTTTGTTTCCCAGTCCTAAGTGGAGTTGAATCACATGCAGTTTCTGGTCCAAAGAACCAGAGTTGTTTTCTGGTAAGAAGAGTCACTATTGTGCTCCTATTGCTGTACACAGTGCAAAAAGCACTCGCGTCTGTTCCCAGCAAGTACAGTGTATTGGACTGAAGAGGAGCTACAGTTCTCGTCAGTTTCCTAAGCAGAGTTGAACTAGATAGATATGGCCCGTGTTTGTAGGAAGCACAGTTCTTTTGTTCTGAGCAAGCTCACTGTTCGGACCCCATAGGACACATAGTAGAGAAGAAGAGTGCTCTTTTCTCAAAAGCAGAGTGTATTTCTTGTAAGGCGAGCTAGCTTTTGTTTCCCAGTCCTAAATGAATTTGAATGACATGCAGTTTCTGGTCCTATGAGCAAGAGTTGTTTTCTGGTAAGAAGAGTCACTATTGCGCTCCCATTGTCATACACAGGGCAAATAGCACTCGCGTATGTTCCCAGCAAGTACAGTGTATTGGACTAAAGAGGAGCTACTGTACTTGTCAGTTTCCTAAGCAGAGTTGAACTAGATATGGCCCATGTGTGTAGGAAGCACAGTTCTTTTCTTCTGAGCAATCTCACTGTTCTGGCCCTATAGGAAACACAGTAGAGTAGAAGAGTGCTCTTTTCTCAAAAGCAGAGTGTGTTTTTTGTAAGGCGAGCTAGCGTTTGTTTCCCAGTCCTAAATGGAGTTGAATCACATACAGTTTTTGTTCCTACACGCAAGAGTTGTTTTCTGGTAAGGAAAGTCACTATTGTGCTCCCATTGCCATACACAGTGCAAATAGCACTCGCATCTGTTCCCAGCAAGTATAGTGTATTGGACTGAAGAGGAGCTACTGTTCTTGTCAGTTTCCTAAGCAGAATTGAACTGGATATGCCCGTTTGTGTGGGAAGCACAGTTCTTTTGTTCTGAGTAAGCTCACTGTACTGGCCCTATAGGAAACACAGTAGAGTAGTAGAGTGCTCTTTTCTCAAAAGCAGAGTGTGTTTATTGTAAGGCGAGCTAGCGTTTGTTTCCCAGTCCTAAATGGAGTTGAATCACATGCAGTTTTTGGTCCTATGAACAAGAGTTGTTTTCTGGTAAGGAAAGTCACTATTGCACTCCCATTGACATACGCAGTGCAAATAGCACTCGCGTCTGTTCCCAACAAGTACAGTGTATTGGACTGAAAAGGAGCTACTGTTCTTGTCAGGTTCCTAAGCAGAGTTGAACTAGATATGGCCCGTGTGTGTAGGAAGCACAGTTCTTTTGTTCTGAGCAAGCTCAATGTTCGGACCCCATAGGAAACACAGTAGAGTAGAAGTGTTCCCTATTCTCAAAAGCGAGGTTGTTTCTTGTAAGGCGAGCTAGCGTTTGTTTCCCAGTCCTAAGTGGAGTTGAATCACATGCAGTTTCTGGTCCTAAGAGTAAAAAGTTGTTTTCTGGTAAGAAATGTCACTATTGTGCTCCTATTACTGTACACAGTGCAAATAGCATTCTCGTCTGTTCCCAGCAAGTACAGTGTATTGGACTGAAGAGGAGCTACTGTTCTCGTCAGTTTCCTAAGCAGAGTTGAACTACATATGGCCCGTGTGTCTAGGAAGCACAGATCTTTTGTTCTGAGCAAGCTCACTGTTCTGGCCCTATAGGAGACACAGTAGAGTAAAAGAGTGTTCTTTTCTCAAAAGCAGAGTGTGTTTCTTGTAAGACGAGCCAGCATGTGTTTCCCAGTCCTAAGTGGAGTTGAATCACATGCAGTTTCTGGTCCTAAGAGCAAGAGTTTTTTCTGGTAAGAAGAGTCACTATTGCGCTCCCACTGTCATACACAGGGCAAATAGCACTGGCATCTGTTCCCAGCATGTACAGTGTATTGGACTGAAGAGGATCTACTGTCCTTTTCAGTTTCCTAAGCACAGTTGAACTAGATATGGCCGTGTGTGCAGGAAGCACAGTTCTTTTGTTCTGAGCAAACTCTCTGTTCTGGCCCTATAGGAAACACAGTAGAGTAGAAGAGTGCTCTTTTCTCAAAAGCAGAGTGTGTTTCTTGTAAGGCGAGCTAGCATTTCTTTCCCAGTCCTAAATGGAGTTGAAACACATGCAGTTTTTGATCCTACGAGCAAGAATTGTTTTCTGGTAAGAAGAGTCACTATTGCGCTCCCATTGTCATACACAGGGCAAATAGCACTGGCTTCTGTTCCCACCATGTACAGTGTGTTGGACTGAAGAGGATCTACTGTTCTTGTCAGTTTCCAATGCAGAGTTGAACTAGATATGGCCCGTGTGCGTAGGAAGCACAGTTCTTTTGTTCTGAGCAAGCTCACTGTTCTGGCCCTATAGGAAACACAGTAGAGTAGAAGAGTACTCTTTTCTCAAAAGCATAGTGTGTTTCTTGCAAGGCGAGCTAACGTTTGTTTCCCAGTCCTAAATGGATTTGAATCACATGCAGTTTCTAGTCCTACAAGCAAGAGTATTTTCTGGTAAGAAGAGTCACTATTGCGCTACCATTGTCATACACAGGGCAAATAGCACTGGCATTTGTTCCCAGCATGTACAGTATATTGGACTGAAGAGGGTCTATTGTTCTTGTCAGGTTCCTTAGCAGAGTTGAACTAGATATGACCCGTGTGTGTATGAAGCACATTTCTTTTGTTCTGAGCAAGCTCACTGTTCTGGCCCTATAGGAAACAGAGTAGAGTAGAAGAGTGCTCTTTTCTCTAAAGCAGAGTGTGTTTCTTGTAAGGCAAGCTAGCATTTGTTTCCCAGTCCTAAATGGAGTTGAATCCCATGCAGTTTCTGGTCCTAGGAGCAAGAGTTGTTTTGTGGTAAGAAGAGTCACTATTGCGCTCTCATTGTCATACACAGTGCAAATAGCACTGGCGTCTGTTCCCAGTAAGTACAGTGTATTGGACTGAAGGGGATCTACTGTTCTTGTCAGTTTCCTAAGCAGAATTGAACTAGTTTGGCACGTGTGTGTAGGAAGCACAGTTCTTTTGTTCTGAGCAAGCTCACTGTTCCGTCCCCATAGGAAACACAGTAGAGTAGAAGTGTGCCCTTTTCTCAAAAGCAGAGCTTGTTTCTTGTAAGGCAAGCTAGGGTTTGTTTCCCAGTCCTAAGTGGAGTTGAATCACATGCAGTTTCTGGTCCAAAGAACCAGAGTTGTTTTCTGGTAAGAAGAGTCACTATTGTGCTCCCATTGCTGTACACAGTGCAAAAAGCACTTGCGTCTGTTCCCAGCAAGTACAGTGTATTGGACTGAAGAGGAGCTACAGTTCTCGTCAGTTTCCTAAGCAGAGTTGAACTAGATAGATATGGCCCGTGTTTGTAGGAAGCACAGTTCTTTTGTTCTGAGCAAGCTCACTGTTCGGACCCCATAGGACACATAGTAGAGAAGAAGAGTGCTCTTTTCTCAAAAGCAGAGTGTATTTCTTGTAAGGCGAGCTAGCTTTTGTTTCCCAGTCCTAAATGAATTTGAATGACATGCAGTTTCTGGTCCTATGAGCAAGAGTTGTTTTCTGGTAAGAAGAGTCACTATTGCGCTCCCATTGTCATACACAGGGCAAATAGCACTCGCGTATGTTCCCAGCAAGTACAGTGTATTGGACTAAAGAGGAGCTACTGTACTTGTCAGTTTCCTAAGCAGAGTTGAACTCGATATGGCCCATGTGTGTAGGAAGCACAGTTCTTTTCTTCTGAGCAATCTCACTGTTCTGGCCGTATAGGAAACACAGTAGAGTAGAAGAGTGCTCTTTTCTCAAAAGCAGAGTGTGTTTTTTGTAAGGCGAGCTAGCGTTTGTTTCCCAGTCCTAAATGGAGTTGAATCACATACAGTTTTTGTTCCTACACGCAAGAGTTGTTTTCTGGTAAGGAAAGTCACTATTGTGCTCCCATTGCCATACACAGTGCAAATAGCACTCGCATCTGTTCCCAGCAAGTATAGTGTATTGGACTGAAGAGAAGCTACTGTTCTTGTCAGTTTCCTAAGCAGAATTGAACTGGATATGCCCGTTTGTGTGGGAAGCACAGTTCATTTTTTCTGAGTAAGCTCACTGTACTGGCCCTATAGGAAACACAGTAGAGTAGTAGAGTGCTCTTTTCTCAAAAGCAGAGTGTGTTTATTGTAAGGCGAGCTAGCGTTTGTTTCCCAGTCCTAAATGGAGTTGAATCACATGCAGTTTTTGGTCCTATGAACAAGAGTTGTTTTCTGGTAAGGAAAGTCACTATTGCACTCCCATTGACATACGCAGTGCAAATAGCACTCGCGTCTGTTCCCAACAAGTACAGTGTATTGGACTGAAAAGGAGCTACTGTTCTTGTCAGGTTCCTAAGCAGAGTTGAACTAGATATGGCCCGTGTGTGTAGGAAGCACAGTTCTTTTGTTCTGAGCAAGCTCACTGTTCGGACCCCATAGGAAACACAGTAGAGTAGAAGTGTGCCCTTTTCTCAAAAGCGAGGGTGTTTCTTGTAAGGCAAGCTAGGGTTTGTTTCCCAGTCCTAAGTGGAGTTGAATCACATGCAGTTTCTGGTCCAAAGAACCAGAGTTGTTTTCTGGTAAGAAGAGTCACTATTGTGCTCCCATTGCTGTACACAGTGCAAAAAGCACTCGCGTCTGTTCCTAGCAAGTACAGTGTATTGGACTAAAGAGGAGCTACAGTTCTCGTCAGTTTCCTAAGCAGAGTTGAACTAGATAGATATGGCCCGTGTTTGTAGGAAGCACAGTTCTTTTGTTCTGAGCAAGCTCACTGTTCTGGCCCTATAGGAAACACAGTAGAGTACAAGAGTGCTCTTTTCTCAAAAGCAGAGTGTGTTTCTTGTAAGGCGAGTTAGCATTTGTTTCCCAGTCCTAAATGGAGTTGAATCACATGCAGTTTCTGGTCCTACGAGCAAGAGTTGTTTTCTGGTAAAAAGAGTCACTATTGTGCTCCCAATGGCGTACACAGTGCAAATAGCACTCGCGTCTGTTCCCAGCAAGTATAGTGTATTGGACTGAAGAGGAGCTACTGTTCTTGTCAGTTTCCTAAGCAGAGTTGAACTTGATATGGCCCATGTGTGCAGGAAGCACAGTTCTTTGGTTCTGAGCTTGCTCACTGTTCTGGCCCTATAGGAAACACAGTAGAGTAGAAGAGTGCTCTTTTCTCAAAAGCAGAGTATGTTTCTTGTAAGGCGTGCTGCTGTTTGTTTCCCAGTCCTCAATGGAGTTGAATCACATGCAGTTTTTGATCCTACGCTCAAGATTTGCTTTCTGGAAAGGAAAGTCACTATTGTGCTCCCATTGCCAAACACAGTGCAAATAGCAATCGCATCTGTTCCCAGCAAGTACAGTGTATTGGACTGAAGAGGAGCTACTGTTCTTGTCAGTTTCCTAAGCAGAATTGAACTGGATATGGCCATTTGTGTAGGAAGCACAGTTCTTTTGTTCTGAGCAATCTCACTGTACTGGCCCTATAGGAAACACAGTAGAGTAGAAGAGTGCTCTTTTCTCAAAAGCAGAGTGTGTTTCTTGTAAGGCAAGCCAGCGTTTGTTTCCCAGTCCTAAATGGAGTTGAATCACATGCAGTTTTTGGTCCTACGAGCAAGAGTTGTTTCTGGTAAGGAAAGTCACTATTGCGCTCCCGTTGACATACACAGTGTAAATAGCACTCGCGTCTGTTCCCAGCAAGTACAGTGTATTGGACTGAAGAGGAGCTACTGTTTTTGTCAGTTTCCTAAGCAGAGTTGAACTAGATATAGCCCGTGTGCGTAGGAAGGACAGTTCTTTTGTTCTGAGCAAGCTCACTATTCGGACCCCATTGGACTCTTAGTAGAGAAGAAGAGTGCTCTTTTCTCAAAAGCAGAGTTTGTTTCTTGTAAGGCGAGCTAGTTTTTTATTTCCCAGTCCTAAATGATTTTGAATCACATGCAGTTTCTTGTCATACGAGTAGAGTTATTTTTTGGTAAGAAGAGTCACTATTGCGCTCCCAATGCCATACACAGTACAAATAGCACTTGCGTCTATTCCAATCAAGTACAGTGTATTGGACTGATGAGGAGCTACTGTTCTTGTCAGTTTCCTAAGCAGAGTTGAACTATATATGGCCCGTGTGTATAGGAAGCACAGTTCATTTGTTCTGAACAAGCTCACTCTTCGGACCCCATAGGAAACACAGTAGAGTAGAAGGGTGCTCTTTTCTCAAAAGCAGATTGTGTTTCTTGTAAGGCGAGCTAGCTTTTGTTTCCCAGTCCTAAATGAATTTGAATCACATGCAGTTTCTGGTCTTACGAGTAGAGTTAGTGTTTGGTAAGAAGAGTCACTATTGCGCTCCCAATGCCATACACAGTACAAATAGCACTTGCGTCTGTTCCAATCAAGTACAGTGTATTGGACTAAAGAGGAGCTACTGTTCTCCTCAGTTTCCTAAGCAGAGTTGAACTACATATGGCCCGTGTGTCTAGGAAGCACAGATCTTTTGTTCTGAACAAGCTCACTGTTCTGGCCCTATAGGAGACACAGTAGAGTAAAACAGTGCCATTTTCTCAAAAGCAGAGTGTGTTTCTTGTAAGACGAGCTAGCATGTGTTTCCCAATCCTAAGTGGAGTTGAATCACATGCAGATTCTGGTCCTACGAGCAAGAGTTTTTTCTCGTAAGAAGAGTCACTATTGCGCTTCCACTGTCATACACAGGGCAAATAGCACTGGCATCTGTTCCCAGCATGTACAGTGTATTGGACTGAAGAGGATCTACTCTTCTTGTCAGGTTCCTAAGCAGAGTTGAACTAGATATGGCCCGTGTGTGAAGGAAGCACAGTTCTTTTGTTCTGAGCAAGCTCACTGTTCTGGCCCTATAGGAAACACAGTAGAGTAGAAGAGTGCTCTTTTCTCAAAAGCAGAGTGTGTTTCTTGTAAGGCGAGCTAGCGTTTGTTTCCGTGTCCTAAATGGAGTTGAATCTCATGCAGTTTCTGGTCCTAAGATCAAGAGTTGTTTTCTGGTAAGAAGAGTTACTATTGTGCTCCCTTTGTCTTACACAGTGCGAATAGCCCTGGCGTCTGTTCCCAGCATGTACAGTGTATTGGACTGAAGAGGATCTAATGTTCTTCTCAGTTTAATGAGCAGAATTGAACTAGATAGGGCCGTGTGTGTAGGAAGCACAGTTCTTTTATTCTGAGCAAGCTAACTGTCCTGGCGCTATAGGAAACACAGTAGAGTAGAAGAGTGCTCTTTTCTCAAAAGCAGAGTGTGTTTCTTGTAAGGCGAGCTAGCGATTGTTTCCCAGTCCTAAATGGAGTTGAATCCCATGCAGTTTCTGGTCCTACGATCAAGAGTTGTTTTCTGGTAAGAAATGTCACTATTGTGCTCCCATTTCCATACACAGTGCAAATAGCACTCGCATCTGTTCTCAGCAAGTACAGTGTATTGGACTGAAAAGGAGCTACTGTTCTCGTCAGTTTCCTATGCAGAGTTGAACTAGATATTGCCCGTGTGTCTAGGAAGCACAGATCTTTTGTTCTGAGCAAGCTCACTGTTCTGGCCCTATAGGAGACACAGTAGAGTAAAACAGTGCTATTTTCTCAAAAGCAGAGTGTGTTTCTTGTAAGACGAGCTAGCATGTGTTTCCCAATCCTAAGTGGAGTTGAATCACATGCAGATTCTGGTCCTACGAGCAAGAGCTTTTTCTGGTAAGAAGAGTCACTATTGCGCTTCCACTGTCATACACAGGGCAAATAGCACTGGCATCTGTTCCCAGCATGTACAGTGTATTGGACTGAAGAGGATCTACTCTTCTTGTCAGGTTCCTAAGCAGAGTTGAACTAGATATGTCCCGTGTGTGAAGGAAGCACAGTTCTTTTGTTCTGAGCAAGCTCACTGTTCTGGCCCTATAGGAAACACAGTAGAGTTGAAGAGTGCTCTTTTCTCAAAAGCAGAGTGTGTTTCTTGTAAGGCGAGCTAGCGTTTGTTTCCGAGTCCTAAATGGAGTTGAATCACATTCAGTTTCTGGTCCTACGATCAAGAGTTGTTTTTTGGTAAGAAGAGTTACTATTGTGCTCCCTTTGTCTTACACAGTGCGAATAGCCCTGGCGTCTGTTCCCAGCATGTACAGTGTATTGGACTGAAGAGGATCTAATGTTCTTCTCAGTTTAATGAGCAGAATTGAACTAGATAGGGCCGTGTGTGTAGGAAGCACAGTTCTTTTATTCTGAGCAAGCTAACTCTCCTGGCGCTATAGGAAACACAGTAGAGTAGAAGAGTGCTCTTTTCTCAAAAGCAGAGTGTGTTTATTGTAAGGCGAGCTAGCGTTTGTTTCCCAGTCCTAAATGGAGTTGAATCACATGCAGTTTTTGGTCCTATGAACAAGAGTTGTTTTCTGGTAAGGAAAGTCACTATTGCGCTCCCATTGACATACGCAGTGCAAATAGCACTCGCGTCTGTTCCCAACAAGTACAGTGTATTGGACTGAAAAGGAGCTACTGTTCTTGTCAGGTTCCGAAGCAGAGTTGAACTAGATATGGCCCGTGTGTGTAGGAAGCACAGTTCTTTTGTTCTGAGCAAGCTCAATGTTCGGACCCCATAGGAAACACAGTAGAGTAGAAGTGTTCCCTATTCTCAAAAGCAAGGGTGTTTCTTGTAAGGCGAGCTAGCGTTTGTTTCCCAGTCCTAAGTGGAGTTGAATCACATGCAGTTTCTGGTCCTAAGAGTAAAAAGTTGTTTTCTGGTAAAAAATGTCACTATTGTGCTCCTATTACTGTACACAGTGCAAATAGCACTCGCGTCTGTTCCCAGCAAGTACAGTGTATTGGACTGAAGAGGAGCTACTGTTCTCGTCAGTTTTCTAAGCAGAGTTGAACTACATATGGCCCGTGTGTCTAGGAAGCACAGATCTTTTGTTCTGAGCAAGCTCACTGTTCTGGCCCTATAGGAGACACAGTAGAGTAAAAGAGTGCTCTTTTCTCAAAAGCAGAGTGTGTTTCTTGTAAGACGAGCCAGCATGTGTTTCCCAGTCCTAAGTGGAGTTGAATCACATCCAGTTTCTGGTCCTACGAGCAAGAGTTTTTTCTGGTAAGAAGAGTCACTATTGCGCTCCCACTGTCATACACAGGGCAAATAGCACTGGCATCTGTTCCCAGCATGTACAGTGTATTGGACTGAAGAGGATCTACTGTCCTTTTCAGTTTCCTAAGCACAGTTGAACTAGATATGGCCGTGTGTGCAGGAAGTACAGTTCTTTTGTTCTGAGCAAACTCTCTGTTCTGGCCCTATAGGAAACACAGTAGAGTAGAAGAGTGCTCTTTTCTCAAAAGCAGAGTGTGTTTCTTGTAAGGCGAGCTAGCATTTCTTTCCCAGTCCTAAATGGAGTTGAATCACATGCAGTTTTTGGTCCTACGAGCAAGAATTGTTTTCTGGTAAGAAGAGACACTATTGCGCTCCCATTGTCCTACACAGGGCAAATAGCACTGGCTTCTGCTGCCAGCATGTACAGTGTATTGGACTGAAGAGGATCTACTGTTCTTGTCAGTTTCCGATGCAGAGTTGAACTAGATATGGCCCGTGTGCGTAGGAAGCACAGTTCTTTTGTTCTGAGCAAGCTCACTGTTCTTGCCCTAAAGGAAACACAGTAGAGTAGAAGAGTACTCTTTTCTCAAAAGCATAGTGTGTTTCTTGCAAGGCGAGCTAACGTTTGTTTCCCAGTCCTAAATGGATTTGAATCACATGCAGTTTCTAGTCCTACAAGCAAGAGTAATTTCTGGTAAGAAGAGTCACTATTGCGCTACCATTGTCATACACAGGGCAAATAGCACTGGCATTTGTTCCAAGCATGTACAGTATATTGGACTGAAGAGGGTCTATTGTTCTTGTCAGGTTCCTTAGCAGAGTTGAACTAGATATGGCCCGTGTGTGTATGAAGCACATTTCTTTTGTTCTGAGCAAGCTCACTGTTCTGGCCCTATAGGAAACACAGTAGAGTAGAAGAGTGCTCTTTTCTCAAAAGCAGAGTGTGTTTCTTGTAAGGCAAGCTAGCGTTTGTTTCCCAGTCCTAAATGGAGTTGAATCCCATGCAGTTTCTGGTCCTAGGAGCAAGAGTTGTTTTGTGGTAAGAAGAGTCACTATTGCGCTCTCATTGTCATACACAGTGCAAATAGCACTGGCGTCTGTTCCCAGCAAGTAGAGTGTATTGGACTGAAGGGGATCTACTGTTCTTGTCAGTTTCCTAAGCAGAATTGAACTAGTTTTGGCACGTGTGTGTAGGAAGCACAGTTCTTTTGTTCTGAGCAAGCTCACTGTTCGGACACTATAGGAAACACAGTAGAGTAGAAGTGTGCCCTTTTCTCAAAAGCAGAGCTCGTTTCTTGTAAGGCAAGCTAGGGTTTGTTTCCCAGTCCTAAGTGGAGTTGAATCACATGCAGTTTCTGGTCCAAAGAACCAGAGTTGTTTTCTGGTAAGAAGAGTCACTATTGTGCTCCTATTGCTGTACACAGTGCAAAAAGCACTCGCGTCTGTTCCCAGCAAGTACAGTGTATTGGACTGAAGAGGAGCTACAGTTCTCGTCAGTTTCCTAAGCAGAGTTGAACTAGATAGATATGGCCCGTGTTTGTAGGAAGCACAGTTCTTTTGTTCTGAGCAAGCTCACTGTTCGGACCCCATAGGACACATAGTAGAGAAGAAGAGTGCTCTTTTCTCAAAAGCAGAGTGTATTTCTTGTAAGGCGAGCTAGCTTTTGTTTCCCAGTCCTAAATGAATTTGAATGACATGCAGTTTCTGGTCCTATGAGCAAGAGTTGTTTTCTGGTAAGAAGAGTCACTATTGCGCTCCCATTGTCATACACAGGGCAAATAGCACTCGCGTATGTTCCCAGCAAGTACAGTGTATTGGACTAAAGAGGAGCTACTGTACTTGTCAGTTTCCTAAGCAGAGTTGAACTAGATATGGCCCATGTGTGTAGGAAGCACAGTTCTTTTCTTCTGAGCAATCTCACTGTTCTGGCCCTATAGGAAACACAGTAGAGTAGAAGAGTGCTCTTTTCTCAAAAGCAGAGTGTGTTTTTTGTAAGGCGAGCTAGCGTTTGTTTCCCAGTCCTAAATGGAGTTGAATCACATACAGTTTTTGTTCCTACACGCAAGAGTTGTTTTCTGGTAAGGAAAGTCACTATTGTGCTCCCATTGCCATACACAGTGCAAATAGCACTCGCATCTGTTCCCAGCAAGTATAGTGTATTGGACTGAAGAGGAGCTACTGTTCTTGTCAGTTTCCTAAGCAGAATTGAACTGGATATGCCCGTTTGTGTGGGAAGCACAGTTCTTTTGTTCTGAGTAAGCTCACTGTACTGGCCCTATAGGAAACACAGTAGAGTAGTAGAGTGCTCTTTTCTCAAAAGCAGAGTGTGTTTATTGTAAGGCGAGCTAGCGTTTGTTTCCCAGTCCTAAATGGAGTTGAATCACATGCAGTTTTTGGTCCTATGAACAAGAGTTGTTTTCTGGTAAGGAAAGTCACTATTGCACTCCCATTGACATACGCAGTGCAAATAGCACTCGCGTCTGTTCCCAACAAGTACAGTGTATTGGACTGAAAAGGAGCTACTGTTCTTGTCAGGTTCCTAAGCAGAGTTGAACTAGATATGGCCCGTGTGTGTAGGAAGCACAGTTCTTTTGTTCTGAGCAAGCTCAATGTTCGGACCCCATAGGAAACACAGTAGAGTAGAAGTGTTCCCTATTCTCAAAAGCGAGGTTGTTTCTTGTAAGGCGAGCTAGCGTTTGTTTCCCAGTCCTAAGTGGAGTTGAATCACATGCAGTTTCTGGTCCTAAGAGTAAAAAGTTGTTTTCTGGTAAGAAATGTCACTATTGTGCTCCTATTACTGTACACAGTGCAAATAGCATTCTCGTCTGTTCCCAGCAAGTACAGTGTATTGGACTGAAGAGGAGCTACTGTTCTCGTCAGTTTCCTAAGCAGAGTTGAACTACATATGGCCCGTGTGTCTAGGAAGCACAGATCTTTTGTTCTGAGCAAGCTCACTGTTCTGGCCCTATAGGAGACACAGTAGAGTAAAAGAGTGTTCTTTTCTCAAAAGCAGAGTGTGTTTCTTGTAAGACGAGCCAGCATGTGTTTCCCAGTCCTAAGTGGAGTTGAATCACATGCAGTTTCTGGTCCTAAGAGCAAGAGTTTTTTCTGGTAAGAAGAGTCACTATTGCGCTCCCACTGTCATACACAGGGCAAATAGCACTGGCATCTGTTCCCAGCATGTACAGTGTATTGGACTGAAGAGGATCTACTGTCCTTTTCAGTTTCCTAAGCACAGTTGAACTAGATATGGCCGTGTGTGCAGGAAGCACAGTTCTTTTGTTCTGAGCAAACTCTCTGTTCTGGCCCTATAGGAAACACAGTAGAGTAGAAGAGTGCTCTTTTCTCAAAAGCAGAGTGTGTTTCTTGTAAGGCGAGCTAGCATTTCTTTCCCAGTCCTAAATGGAGTTGAAACACATGCAGTTTTTGATCCTACGAGCAAGAATTGTTTTCTGGTAAGAAGAGTCACTATTGCGCTCCCATTGTCATACACAGGGCAAATAGCACTGGCTTCTGTTCCCACCATGTACAGTGTGTTGGACTGAAGAGGATCTACTGTTCTTGTCAGTTTCAAATGCAGAGTTGAACTAGATATGGCCCGTGTGCGTAGGAAGCACAGTTCTTTTGTTCTGAGCAAGCTCACTGTTCTGGCCCTATAGGAAACACAGTAGAGTAGAAGAGTACTCTTTTCTCAAAAGCATAGTGTGTTTCTTGCAAGGCGAGCTAACGTTTGTTTCCCAGTCCTAAATGGATTTGAATCACATGCAGTTTCTAGTCCTACAAGCAAGAGTATTTTCTGGTAAGAAGAGTCACTATTGCGCTACCATTGTCATACACAGGGCAAATAGCACTGGCATTTGTTCCCAGCATGTACAGTATATTGGACTGAAGAGGGTCTATTGTTCTTGTCAGGTTCCTTAGCAGAGTTGAACTAGATATGACCCGTGTGTGTATGAAGCACATTTCTTTTGTTCTGAGCAAGCTCACTGTTCTGGCCCTATAGGAAACAGAGTAGAGTAGAAGAGTGCTCTTTTCTCTAAAGCAGAGTGTGTTTCTTGTAAGGCAAGCTAGCATTTGTTTCCCAGTCCTAAATGGAGTTGAATCCCATGCAGTTTCTGGTCCTAGGAGCAAGAGTTGTTTTGTGGTAAGAAGAGTCACTATTGCGCTCTCATTGTCATACACAGTGCAAATAGCACTGGCGTCTGTTCCCAGTAAGTACAGTGTATTGGACTGAAGGGGATCTACTGTTCTTGTCAGTTTCCTAAGCAGAATTGAACTAGTTTGGCACGTGTGTGTAGGAAGCACAGTTCTTTTGTTCTGAGCAAGCTCACTGTTCCGTCCCCATAGGAAACACAGTAGAGTAGAAGTGTGCCCTTTTCTCAAAAGCAGAGCTTGTTTCTTGTAAGGCAAGCTAGGGTTTGTTTCCCAGTCCTAAGTGGAGTTGAATCACATGCAGTTTCTGGTCCAAAGAACCAGAGTTGTTTTCTGGTAAGAAGAGTCACTATTGTGCTCCCATTGCTGTACACAGTGCAAAAAGCACTTGCGTCTGTTCCCAGCAAGTACAGTGTATTGGACTGAAGAGGAGCTACAGTTCTCGTCAGTTTCCTAAGCAGAGTTGAACTAGATAGATATGGCCCGTGTTTGTAGGAAGCACAGTTCTTTTGTTCTGAGCAAGCTCACTGTTCGGACCCCATAGGACACATAGTAGAGAAGAAGAGTGCTCTTTTCTCAAAAGCAGAGTGTATTTCTTGTAAGGCGAGCTAGCTTTTGTTTCCCAGTCCTAAATGAATTTGAATGACATGCAGTTTCTGGTCCTATGAGCAAGAGTTGTTTTCTGGTAAGAAGAGTCACTATTGCGCTCCCATTGTCATACACAGGGCAAATAGCACTCGCGTATGTTCCCAGCAAGTACAGTGTATTGGACTAAAGAGGAGCTACTGTACTTGTCAGTTTCCTAAGCAGAGTTGAACTCGATATGGCCCATGTGTGTAGGAAGCACAGTTCTTTTCTTCTGAGCAATCTCACTGTTCTGGCCGTATAGGAAACACAGTAGAGTAGAAGAGTGCTCTTTTCTCAAAAGCAGAGTGTGTTTTTTGTAAGGCGAGCTAGCGTTTGTTTCCCAGTCCTAAATGGAGTTGAATCACATACAGTTTTTGTTCCTACACGCAAGAGTTGTTTTCTGGTAAGGAAAGTCACTATTGTGCTCCCATTGCCATACACAGTGCAAATAGCACTCGCATCTGTTCCCAGCAAGTATAGTGTATTGGACTGAAGAGAAGCTACTGTTCTTGTCAGTTTCCTAAGCAGAATTGAACTGGATATGCCCGTTTGTGTGGGAAGCACAGTTCATTTTTTCTGAGTAAGCTCACTGTACTGGCCCTATAGGAAACACAGTAGAGTAGTAGAGTGCTCTTTTCTCAAAAGCAGAGTGTGTTTATTGTAAGGCGAGCTAGCGTTTGTTTCCCAGTCCTAAATGGAGTTGAATCACATGCAGTTTTTGGTCCTATGAACAAGAGTTGTTTTCTGGTAAGGAAAGTCACTATTGCACTCCCATTGACATACGCAGTGCAAATAGCACTCGCGTCTGTTCCCAACAAGTACAGTGTATTGGACTGAAAAGGAGCTACTGTTCTTGTCAGGTTCCTAAGCAGAGTTGAACTAGATATGGCCCGTGTGTGTAGGAAGCACAGTTCTTTTGTTCTGAGCAAGCTCACTGTTCGGACCCCATAGGAAACACAGTAGAGTAGAAGTGTGCCCTTTTCTCAAAAGCGAGGGTGTTTCTTGTAAGGCAAGCTAGGGTTTGTTTCCCAGTCCTAAGTGGAGTTGAATCACATGCAGTTTCTGGTCCAAAGAACCAGAGTTGTTTTCTGGTAAGAAGAGTCACTATTGTGCTCCCATTGCTGTACACAGTGCAAAAAGCACTCGCGTCTGTTCCTAGCAAGTACAGTGTATTGGACTAAAGAGGAGCTACAGTTCTCGTCAGTTTCCTAAGCAGAGTTGAACTAGATAGATATGGCCCGTGTTTGTAGGAAGCACAGTTCTTTTGTTCTGAGCAAGCTCACTGTTCTGGCCCTATAGGAAACACAGTAGAGTACAAGAGTGCTCTTTTCTCAAAAGCAGAGTGTGTTTCTTGTAAGGCGAGTTAGCATTTGTTTCCCAGTCCTAAATGGAGTTGAATCACATGCAGTTTCTGGTCCTACGAGCAAGAGTTGTTTTCTGGTAAAAAGAGTCACTATTGTGCTCCCAATGGCGTACACAGTGCAAATAGCACTCGCGTCTGTTCCCAGCAAGTATAGTGTATTGGACTGAAGAGGAGCTACTGTTCTTGTCAGTTTCCTAAGCAGAGTTGAACTTGATATGGCCCATGTGTGCAGGAAGCACAGTTCTTTGGTTCTGAGCTTGCTCACTGTTCTGGCCCTATAGGAAACACAGTAGAGTAGAAGAGTGCTCTTTTCTCAAAAGCAGAGTATGTTTCTTGTAAGGCGTGCTGCTGTTTGTTTCCCAGTCCTCAATGGAGTTGAATCACATGCAGTTTTTGATCCTACGCTCAAGATTTGCTTTCTGGAAAGGAAAGTCACTATTGTGCTCCCATTGCCAAACACAGTGCAAATAGCAATCGCATCTGTTCCCAGCAAGTACAGTGTATTGGACTGAAGAGGAGCTACTGTTCTTGTCAGTTTCCTAAGCAGAATTGAACTGGATATGGCCATTTGTGTAGGAAGCACAGTTCTTTTGTTCTGAGCAATCTCACTGTACTGGCCCTATAGGAAACACAGTAGAGTAGAAGAGTGCTCTTTTCTCAAAAGCAGAGTGTGTTTCTTGTAAGGCAAGCCAGCGTTTGTTTCCCAGTCCTAAATGGAGTTGAATCACATGCAGTTTTTGGTCCTACGAGCAAGAGTTGTTTCTGGTAAGGAAAGTCACTATTGCGCTCCCGTTGACATACACAGTGTAAATAGCACTCGCGTCTGTTCCCAGCAAGTACAGTGTATTGGACTGAAGAGGAGCTACTGTTTTTGTCAGTTTCCTAAGCAGAGTTGAACTAGATATAGCCCGTGTGCGTAGGAAGGACAGTTCTTTTGTTCTGAGCAAGCTCACTATTCGGACCCCATTGGACTCTTAGTAGAGAAGAAGAGTGCTCTTTTCTCAAAAGCAGAGTTTGTTTCTTGTAAGGCGAGCTAGTTTTTTATTTCCCAGTCCTAAATGATTTTGAATCACATGCAGTTTCTTGTCATACGAGTAGAGTTATTTTTTGGTAAGAAGAGTCACTATTGCGCTCCCAATGCCATACACAGTACAAATAGCACTTGCGTCTATTCCAATCAAGTACAGTGTATTGGACTGATGAGGAGCTACTGTTCTTGTCAGTTTCCTAAGCAGAGTTGAACTATATATGGCCCGTGTGTATAGGAAGCACAGTTCATTTGTTCTGAACAAGCTCACTCTTCGGACCCCATAGGAAACACAGTAGAGTAGAAGGGTGCTCTTTTCTCAAAAGCAGATTGTGTTTCTTGTAAGGCGAGCTAGCTTTTGTTTCCCAGTCCTAAATGAATTTGAATCACATGCAGTTTCTGGTCTTACGAGTAGAGTTAGTGTTTGGTAAGAAGAGTCACTATTGCGCTCCCAATGCCATACACAGTACAAATAGCACTTGCGTCTGTTCCAATCAAGTACAGTGTATTGGACTAAAGAGGAGCTACTGTTCTCCTCAGTTTCCTAAGCAGAGTTGAACTACATATGGCCCGTGTGTCTAGGAAGCACAGATCTTTTGTTCTGAACAAGCTCACTGTTCTGGCCCTATAGGAGACACAGTAGAGTAAAACAGTGCCATTTTCTCAAAAGCAGAGTGTGTTTCTTGTAAGACGAGCTAGCATGTGTTTCCCAATCCTAAGTGGAGTTGAATCACATGCAGATTCTGGTCCTACGAGCAAGAGTTTTTTCTCGTAAGAAGAGTCACTATTGCGCTTCCACTGTCATACACAGGGCAAATAGCACTGGCATCTGTTCCCAGCATGTACAGTGTATTGGACTGAAGAGGATCTACTCTTCTTGTCAGGTTCCTAAGCAGAGTTGAACTAGATATGGCCCGTGTGTGAAGGAAGCACAGTTCTTTTGTTCTGAGCAAGCTCACTGTTCTGGCCCTATAGGAAACACAGTAGAGTAGAAGAGTGCTCTTTTCTCAAAAGCAGAGTGTGTTTCTTGTAAGGCGAGCTAGCGTTTGTTTCCGTGTCCTAAATGGAGTTGAATCTCATGCAGTTTCTGGTCCTAAGATCAAGAGTTGTTTTCTGGTAAGAAGAGTTACTATTGTGCTCCCTTTGTCTTACACAGTGCGAATAGCCCTGGCGTCTGTTCCCAGCATGTACAGTGTATTGGACTGAAGAGGATCTAATGTTCTTCTCAGTTTAATGAGCAGAATTGAACTAGATAGGGCCGTGTGTGTAGGAAGCACAGTTCTTTTATTCTGAGCAAGCTAACTGTCCTGGCGCTATAGGAAACACAGTAGAGTAGAAGAGTGCTCTTTTCTCAAAAGCAGAGTGTGTTTCTTGTAAGGCGAGCTAGCGATTGTTTCCCAGTCCTAAATGGAGTTGAATCCCATGCAGTTTCTGGTCCTACGATCAAGAGTTGTTTTCTGGTAAGAAATGTCACTATTGTGCTCCCATTTCCATACACAGTGCAAATAGCACTCGCATCTGTTCTCAGCAAGTACAGTGTATTGGACTGAAAAGGAGCTACTGTTCTCGTCAGTTTCCTATGCAGAGTTGAACTAGATATTGCCCGTGTGTCTAGGAAGCACAGATCTTTTGTTCTGAGCAAGCTCACTGTTCTGGCCCTATAGGAGACACAGTAGAGTAAAACAGTGCTATTTTCTCAAAAGCAGAGTGTGTTTCTTGTAAGACGAGCTAGCATGTGTTTCCCAATCCTAAGTGGAGTTGAATCACATGCAGATTCTGGTCCTACGAGCAAGAGCTTTTTCTGGTAAGAAGAGTCACTATTGCGCTTCCACTGTCATACACAGGGCAAATAGCACTGGCATCTGTTCCCAGCATGTACAGTGTATTGGACTGAAGAGGATCTACTCTTCTTGTCAGGTTCCTAAGCAGAGTTGAACTAGATATGTCCCGTGTGTGAAGGAAGCACAGTTCTTTTGTTCTGAGCAAGCTCACTGTTCTGGCCCTATAGGAAACACAGTAGAGTTGAAGAGTGCTCTTTTCTCAAAAGCAGAGTGTGTTTCTTGTAAGGCGAGCTAGCGTTTGTTTCCGAGTCCTAAATGGAGTTGAATCACATTCAGTTTCTGGTCCTACGATCAAGAGTTGTTTTTTGGTAAGAAGAGTTACTATTGTGCTCCCTTTGTCTTACACAGTGCGAATAGCCCTGGCGTCTGTTCCCAGCATGTACAGTGTATTGGACTGAAGAGGATCTAATGTTCTTCTCAGTTTAATGAGCAGAATTGAACTAGATAGGGCCGTGTGTGTAGGAAGCACAGTTCTTTTGTTCTGAGCAAGCTCACTGTTCGGACCCCATAGGAAACACAGTAGAGTAGAAGTGTGCCCTTTTCTCAAAAGCAGAGCTCGTTTCTTGTAAGGCAAGCTAGCGTTTGTTTCCCAGTCCTAAGTGGAGTTGAATCACATACAGTTCTGGTCCTAAGAACCAGAGTTGTTTTCTGGTAAGAAGTGTCACTATTGTGCTCCCTTTGCTGTACACAGTGCAAAAAGCACTCGCGTCTCTTCCCAGCAAGTACAGTGTATTGGACTGAAGAGGAGCTACGGTTCTCGCCAGTTTCCTAAGCAGAGTTGAACTAGATAGATATGGCCCGTGTGTGTAGGAAGCACAGTTCTTTTGTTCTGAGCAAGCTCACTGTTCTGGCCCTATAGGAAAAACAGTAGAGTACAAGAGTGCACTTTTCTCAAAAGCAGAGTGTGTTTCTTGAAAGGCGAGATAGCATTTGTTTCCCAGTCCTAAATGGAGTTGAATCACATGCAGTTTCTGGTCCTACGAGCAAGAGTTGTTTTCTGGTAAGGAAAGTCACTATTGCGCTCCCATTGCCAAACACAATGCAAATAGCACTCGCATCTGTTCCCAGCAAGTACAGTGTATTGGACTGAAGAGGAGCTACTGTTCTTGTCAGTTTCCTAAGCAGAATTGAACTGGATATGGCCATTTGTGTAGGAAGCACAGTTCTTTTGTTCTGAGCAAGCTCACTCTTCGGACCCCATAGGACACATAGTAGAGAAGAAGAGTGCTCTTTTCTCAAAAGCAGAGTGTATTTCTTGTAAGGCGATCTAGCGTTTGTTTCCCAGTCCTAAATGAATTTGAATCACATACAGTTTCTGGTCCTACGAGTAGAGATATTTTTTGGTAAGAAGAGTGACTATTGCGCTCCAAATCCATAAACAGTACAAATAGCACTTGCGTCTGTTCCAATCAAGTACAGTGTATTGGACTGAAGAGTATCTACTGTTCTTGTCAGTTTCCTAAGCAGAGTTGAACTAGATATGGCCCGTGTGTATAGGAAGCACAGTTCTTTTATTCTGAGCAAGCTCACTGTTAGGACCCCATAGTAAACACAGCAGAGTAGAAGAGTGCTCTTTTCTCAAAAGCAGAGTGTGTTTCTTGTAAGGCGAGCTAGCGTTTGCTTCCCAGACCTAAATGGAGTTGAATCACATGCAGTTTCTGGTCCTATGATCAAGAGTTGTTTTCTGGTAAGAAGAGTCACTATTTCGCTCCCATTGTCATACACAGGAAAAATAGCACTGGCGTCTGTTCCCAGCTTGTACAGTGTATTGGACTGAAGAGGATCTACTGTTCTTGTCAGTTACCGATGCAGAGTTGAACTAGATATGGCCCCTGTGTGTAGGAAGCACATTTCTTTTGTTCTGAGCAAGCTTACTGTTCTGGCCCTATAGGAAAAACAGTAGAGTAGAAGAGTACTCTTTTCTCAAAAGCAGAGTGTGTTTCTTGTAAGGCGAGCTAGCATTTGTTTTCCAGTCCTAAATGGAGTGAATCACATGCAATCTCTGGTCCTACAAGCAAGAGTATTTTCTGGTAAGTAGAGTCACTATTGCGCTCCCATTGTCATACACAGGTCAAATAGCACTGGCATTTGTTCCCAGCATGTACAGTGTATTGGACTGAAGAGGATCTACTGTTCTTGTCAGGTTCCTAAGCAGAGTTGAACTAGATATGGCCCATGTGTGTATGAAGCACATTTCTTTTGTTCTGAGCAAGCTCACTGTTCTAGCCCTATAGGAAACACAGTAGAGTAGAAGAGTGCTCTTTTCTCAAAAGCAGAGTGTGTTTCTTGTAAGGCGAGATAGCTTTTGTTTCCCAGTCCTAAATGGAGTTGAATCACACGCAGTTTCTGGTCCTATGAGCAAGAGTTGTTTTCTGGTAAGGAAAGTCACTATTGCGCTCCCATTGCCAAACACAGTGCAAATAGCACTCGCATCTGTTCCCAGCAAGTACAGTCTATTGGACTGAAGAGGAGCTACTGTTCTTGTAGTTTCCTAAGCAGAATTGAACTGGATATGGCCATTTCTGTAGGAAGCACAGTTCTTTTGTTCTGAGCAAGCTCACTGTACTGGCCCTATAGGAAACAGAGTAGAGTAGAAGAGTGCACTTTTCTCAAAAGCAGAGTGTGTTTCCTGTAAGGCGAGCCAGCGTTTGTTTCCCAGTCCTAAATGGAGTTGAATCACATGCAGTTTTTGGTCCTACGAGCAAGAGTTGTTTTCTGGTAAGGAAAGTCACTATTGTGCTCCCGTTGACATACACAGTGCAAATAGCACTCGCGTCTGTTCCCAGCATGTACAGTGTATTGGACTGAAGAGGAGCTACTGTTCTTGTCAGTTTCCTAAGCAGAGTTGAACTAGATATGGCCCATGTGTGTAGGAAGCACAGTTCTTTTCTTCTGAGCAATCTCACTGTTCTGGTCCTATAAGAAACACAGTAGAGTAGAAGAGTGCTCTTTTCTCAAAAGCAGAGTGTGTTTTTGTAAGGCGAGCTAGCGTTTGTTTCCCAGTCCTAAATGGAGTTGAATCACATACAGTTTTTGGTCCTACACGCAAGAGTTGTTTTCTGGTAAGGAAAGTCAATATTGCGCTCCCATTGCCATACACAGTGCAAATAGCACTCGCATCTGTTCCCAGCAAGTATAGTGTATTGGACTGAAGAGGAGCTACTGTTCTTGTCAGTTTCCTAAGCAGAATTGAACTGGATATGCCCGTTTGTGTGGGAAGCACAGTTCTTTTGTTCTGAGTAAGCTCACTGTACTGGCCCTATAGGAAACACAGTAGAGTAGTAGAGTGCTCTTTTCTCAAAAGCAGAGTGTGTTTATTGTAAGGCGATCTAGCGTTTGTTTCCCAGTCCTAAATGGAGTTGAATCACATGCAGTTTTTGGTCCTATGAACAAGAGTTGTTTTCTGGTAAGGAAAGTCACTATTGCACTCCCATTGACATACGCAGTGCAAATAGCACTCGCGTCTGTTCCCAACAAGTACAGTGTATTGGACTGAAAAGGAGCTACTGTTCTTGTCAGGTTCCTAAGCAGAGTTGAACTAGATATGACCCGTGTGTGTAGGAAGCACAGTTCTTTTGTTCCGAGCAAGCTCAATGTTCGGACCTCATAGGAAACACAGTAGAGTAGAAGTGTTCCCTATTCTCAAAAGCGAGGGTGTTTCTTGTAAGGCGAGCTAGCGTTTGTTTCCCAGTCCTAAGTGGAGTTGAATCACATGCAGTTTCTGGTCCTAAGAGTAAAAAGTTGTTTTCTGGTAAGAAATGTCACTATTGTGCTCCTATTACTGTACACAGTGCAAATAGCACTCGCGTCTGTTCCCAGCAAGTACAGTGTATTGGACTGAAGAGGAGCTACAGTTCTCGTCAGTTTCCTAAGCAGAGTTGAACTACATATGGCCCGTGTGTCTAGGAAGCACAGATCTTTTGTTCTGAGCAAGCTCTCTTCTGGCCCTATAGGAGACACAGTAGAGTAAAAGAGTGCTCTTTTCTCAAAAGCAGAGTGTGTTTCTTGTAAGACGAGCCAGCATGTGTTTCCCAGTCTTAAGTGGAGTTGAATCACATGCAGTTTCTGGTCCTACGAGCAATAGTTTTTTCTGGTAAGAAGAGTCACTATTGCGCTCCCATTGTCATACACAGGGCAAATAGCACTGGCTTCTGTTCCCACCATGTACAGTGTGTTGGACTGAAGAGGATCTACTGTTCTTGTCAGTTTCCGATGCAGAGTTGAACTAGATATGGCCCGTTTGCATAGGAAGCACAGTTCTTTTGTTCTGAGCAAGCTCACTGTTCTGGCCCTATAGGAAACACAGTAGAGTAGAAGAGTACTCTTTTCTCAAAAGCATAGTGTGTTTCTTGCAAGGCGAGCTAACGTTTGTTTCCCAGTCCTAAATGGATTTGAATCACATGCAGTTTCTAGTCCTACAAGCAAGAGTATTTTCTGGTAAGAAGAGTCACTATTGCGCTACCATTGTCATACACAGGGCAAATAGCACTGGCATTTGTTCCCAGCATGTACAGTATATTGGACTGAATAGGGTCTATTGTTCTTGTCAGGTTCCTTAGCAGAGTTGAACTAGATATGGCCCGTGTGTGTATGAAGCACATTTCTTTTGTTCTGAGCAAGCTCACTGTTCTGGCCCTATAGTAAACACAGTAGAGTAGAAGAGTGCTCTTTTCTCTAAAGCAGAGTGTGTTTCTTGTAAGGCAAGCTAGCGTTTGTTTCCCAGTCCTAAATGGAGTTGAATCCCATGCAGTTTCTGGTCCTAGGAGCAAGAGTTGTTTTGTGGTAAGAAGAGTCACTATTGTGCTCTCATTGTCATACACAGTGCAAATAGCACTGGCGTCTGTTCCCAGCAAGTACAGTGTATTGGACTGAAGGGGATCTACTGTTCTTGTCAGTTTCCTAAGCAGAATTGAACTAGTTTTGGCCCGTGTGTGTAGGAATCACAGTTCTTTTGTTCTGAGCAAGCTCACTGTTCGGAAACCATAGGAAACACAGTAGAGTAGAAGTGTGCCCTTTTCTCAAAAGCAGAGCTTGTTTCTTGTAAGGCAAGCTAGCGTTTGTTTCCCAGTCCTAAATGGAGTTGAATCCCATGCAGTTTCTGGTCCAAGGAGCAAGAGTTGTTTTGTGGTAAGAAGAGTCACTATTGCGCTCCCATTGTCATACAGAGTGCAAATAGCACTGGAATCTGTTCCCAGCAAGTAAAGTGTATTGGACTGAAGAGGAGCTACTGTTCTCTTCAGTTTCCTAAGCAGAGTTGAACTAGATATGGCCCGTGTATGTAGGAAGCACAGTTCTTTTGTTCTGAGCAAGCTCACTGTTCTGGCCCTATAGGAAACACAGTAGAGTAAAAGAGAGCTCTTTTCTCAAAAGCACAGTGTGTTTCTTGTAAGGCGAGATAGCATTTGTTTCCCAGTCCTAAATGGAGTTGAATCACATGCAGTTTCTGGTCCTACGAGCAAGAGTTGTTTTCTGGTAAAAAGAGTCACTATTGCGCTCCCAATGCTGTAAACAGTGCAAATAGCACTTGCGTCTGTTCCCAGCAAGTACAGTGTATTGGACTAAGGAGGAGCTACTGTTCTTGTCAGTTTCCTAAGCAGAGTTGAACTAGATATGGCCCGTGTCTGCAGGAAGCACAGTTCTTTGGTTCTGGGCATGCTCACTGTTCTGGCCCTATAGGAAACACAGTAGAGTAGAAGAATACTTTTTCTCAAAAGCAGAGTATGTTTCTTGTAAGGCGAGCTGGTGTTTGTTTCCCAGTCCTCAATGGAGTTGAATCACATGCAGTTTTTGATCCTACGCTCAAGATTTGTTTTCTGGTAAGGAAAGTCACTATTGCGCTCCCATTGCCAAACACAGTGCAAATAGCACTCGCATCTGTTCCCAGCAAGTACAGTGTATTGGACTGAAGAGGAGCTACTGTTCTTGTCAGTTTCCTAAGCAGAATTGAACTGGATATGGCCATTTGTGTAGGAAGCACAGTTCTTTTGTTCTGAGCAAGCTCACTGTACTGGCCCTATAGGAAACACAGTAGAGTAGAAGAGTGCTCTTTTCTCAAAAGCAGAGTGTGTTTCTTGTAAGGTGAGCCAGTGTTTGTTTCCCAGTCCTAAATGGAGTTGAATCACATGCAGTTTTTGGTCCTACGAGCAAGAGTTTTTTTCTGGTAAGGAAAGTCACTATTGCGCTCCCGTTGACATACACAGTGCAAATAGCACTCGTGTCTGTTCCCAGCAAGTACAGTGTATTGGACTGAAGAGGAGCTACTGTTTTTGTCAGTTTCCTAAGCAGAGTTGAACTAGATATGGCCTGTGTGTATGAAGCACATTTCTTGTCTTCTGAGCAAGCTCACTCTTCTGGCCCTATAGGAAACACAGTAGAGTAGAAGAGTGCTCTTTTCTCAAAAGCAGAGTGTGTTTCTTGTAAGGCAAGCTAGCGTTTGTTTCCCAGTCCTAAATGGAGTTGAATCCCATGCAGTTTCTGGTCCTAGGAGCAAGAGTTGTTTTGTGGTAAGAAGAGTCACTGTTGCGCTCCCATTGTCATACAGTGCAAATAGCACTGGCATCTGATCCCAGCAAGTACAGTGTATTGGACGGAAGAGGAGCTACTGTTCCCTTCAGTTTCCTAATCAGAGTTGAACTAGATATGGCCCGTGTGTGTAGGAAGCACAGTTCTTTTGTTCTGAGCAAGCTCACTGTACTGGCCCTATAGGAAACACAGTAGAGTAGAAGAGTGCTCTTTTCTCAAAAGCAGAGTGTGTTTCTTGTAAGGCGAGCTAGCGTTTCTCTCCCAGTCCTAAATGGAGTTGAATCACATGCAGTTTTTGGTCCTACAAGCAAGAGTTGTTTTCTGGTAAGAAGAGTCACTATTGCGCTCCCATTGTCATACATAGGGCAAATAGCACTGGCGTCTGTTCCCAGCATGTACAGTGTATTGGACTGAAGAGGATCTACTGTTCTTGTCAGTTTCCGATGCAGAGTTGAACTAGATATGGCCCGTGTGCGTAGGAAGCACAGTTCTTTTGTTCTGAGCAAGCTCACTGCTCTGGCCCTATAGGAAACACAGTAGAGTAGATGAGTGCTCTTTTCTCAAAAGCAGAGTGTGTTTCTTGTAAGGCAAGCTAGCGTTTGTTTCCCAGTCCTAAATGGAGTTGAATCCCATGCAGTTTCTGGTCCTAGGAGCAAGAGTTGTTTTGTGGTAAGAAGAGTCACTATTGTGCTCTCATTGTCATACACAGTGCAAATAGCACTGGCGTCTGTTCCCAGCAAGTACAGTGTATTGGACTGAAGGGGATCTACTGTTCTTGTCAGTTTCCTAAGCAGAATTGAACTAGTTTTGGCCCGTGTGTAGGAAGCACAGTTCTTTTGTTCTGAGCAAGCTCACTGTTCGGACCCCATAGGAAACACAGTAGAGTAGAAGTGTGCCCTTTTCTCAAAAGCAGAGCTCGTTTCTTGTAAGGCAAGCTAGCGTTTGTTTCCCAGTCCTAAGTGGAGTTGAATCACATACAGTTTCTGGTCCTAAGAACCAGAGTTGTTTTTTGGTAAGAAGTGTCACTATTGTGCTCCCTTTGCTGTACACAGTGCAAAAAGCACTCGCGTCTCTTCCCAGCAAGTACAGTGTATTGGACTGAAGAGGAGCTACGGTTCTCGCCAGTTTCCTAAGCAGAGTTGAACTAGATAGATATGGCCCATGTGTGTAGGAAGCACAGTTCTTTTGTTCTGAGCAAGCTCACTGTTCTGGCCCTATAGGAAAAGCAGTAGAGTACAAGAGTGCACTTTTCTCAAAAGCAGAGTGTGTTTCTTGTAAGGCGAGATAGCATTTGTTTCCCAGTCCTATATGGAGTTGAATCACATGCAGTTTCTGGTCCTACGAGCAAGAGTTGTTTTCTGGTAAAAAGAGTCACTATTGTGCTCCCAATGCCGTACACAGTGCAAATAGCACTCACGTCTATTCCCAGCATGAATAGTGTATTGGACTGAAGAGGAGCTACTGTTCTTGTCTGTTTGCTAAGCAGAGTTGAACTAGATATGGCCCGTGTGTGCAGGAAGCACAGTTCTTTGGTTCTGAGCATGCTCACTGTTCTGGCCTTGTAGGAAACACAGTAGAGTAGAAGAGTGCTCTTTTCTCAAAAGCAGAGTATGTTTCTTGTAAGGCGAGCTGGTGTTTGTTTCCCAGTCCTCAATGGAGTAATATCACATGCAGTTTTTGGTCCTATGCGCAAGAGTTGTTTTCTGGTAAGGAAAGTCACTATTGCGCTCCCATTGCCAAACACAATGCAAATAGCACTCGCATCTGTTCCCAGCAAGTACAGTGTATTGGACTGAAGAGGAGCTACTGTTCTTGTCAGTTTCCTTAGCAGAATTGAACTGGATATGGCCATTTGTGTAGGAAGCACAGTTCTTTTGTTCTGAGCAAGCTCACTCTTCGGACCCCATAGGACACATAGTAGAGAAGAAGAGTGCTCTTTTCTCAAAAGCAGAGTGTATTTCTTGTCAGGCGAGCTAGCTTTTGTTTCCCAGTCCTAAATGAATTTGAATCACATACAGTTTCTGGTCCTACGAGTAGAGTTATTTTTTGGTAAGAAGAGTGACTATTGCGCTCCAAATCCATAAACAGTACAAATAGCACTTGCGTCTGTTCCAATCAAGTACAGTGTATTGGACTGAAGAGGAGCTACTGTTCTTGTCAGTTTCCTAAGCAGAGTTGAACTAGATATGGCCCGTGTGTATAGGAAGCACAGTTCTTTTGTTCTGAGCAAGCTCACTGTTCGGACCCCATAGGAAACACAGCAGAGTAGAAGAGTGCTCTTTTCTCAAAAGCAGAGTGTGTTTCTTGTATGGCGAGCTAGCGTTTGCTTCCCAGACATAAATGGAGTTGAATCACATGCAGTTTCTGGTCCTACGACCAAGAGTTGTTTTCTGGTAAGAAGAGTCACTATTTCGCTCCCATTGTCATACACAGGAAAAATAGCACTGGCGTCTGTTCCCAGCATGTACAGTGTATTGGACTGAAGAGGATCTCCTGTTCTTGTCAGTTACCGATGCAGAGTTGAACTAGATATGGACCCTGTGTGTAGGAAGCACATTTTTTTTGTTCTGAGCAAGCTTACTGTTCTGGCCCTATAGGAAAAACATTAGAGTAGAAGAGTACTCTTTTCTCAAAAGCAGAGTGTGTTTCTTGTAAGGCGAGCTAGCGTTTGTTTCCCAGTCCTAAATGGAGTGAATCACATGCAGTCTCTGGTCCTACAAGCAAGAGTATTTTCTGGTAAGTAGAGTCACTATTGCGCTCCCATTGTCATACACAGGTCAAATAGCACTGGCATTTGTTCCCATCATGTACAGTGTATTGGACTGAAGAGGATCTGCTGTTCTTGGCAGGTTCCTAAGCAGAGTTGAACTAGATATGGCCCGTGTGTGTATGAAGCACATTTCTTTTGTTCTGAGCAAGCTCACTGTTCTGGCCCTATAGGAAACACAGTAGAGTAGAAGAGTGCTCTTTTCTCAAAAGCAGAGTGTGTTTCTTGTAAGGCGAGATAGCTTTTGTTTCCCAGTCCTAAATGGAGTTGAATCACACGCAGTTTCTGGTCCTATGAGCAAGAGTTGTTTTCTGGTAAGGAAAGTCACTATTGCGCTCCCATTGCCAAACACAGTGCAAATAGCACTCACATCTGTTCCCAGCAAGTACAGTCTATTGGACTGAAGAGGAGCTACTGTTCTTCTAGTTTCCTAAGCAGAATTGAACTGGATATGGCCATTTCTGTAGGAAGCACAGTTCTTTTGTTCTGAGCAAGCTCACTGTACTGGCCCTATAGGAAACAGAGTAGAGTAGAAGAGTGCACTTTTCTCAAAAGCAGAGTGTGTTTCCTGTAAGGCGAGCCAGCGTTTGTTTCCCAGTCCTAAATGGAGTTGAATCACATGCAGTTTTTGGTCCTACGAGCAAGAGTTGTTTTTTGGTAAGGAAAGTCACTATTGTGCTCCCGTTGACATACACAGTGCAAATAGCACTCGCGTCTGTTCCCAGCAAGTACAGTGTATTGGACTGAAGAGGAGCTACTGTTCTTGTCAGTTTCCTAAGCAGAGTTGAACTAGATATGGCCCATGTGTGTAGGAAGCACAGTTCTTTTCTTCTGAGCAATCTCACTGTTCTGGCCCTATAGGAAACACAGTAGAGTAGAAGAGTGCTCTTTTCTCAAAAGCAGAGTGTGTTTTTTGTAAGGCGAGCTAGCGTTTGTTTCCCAGTCCTAAATGGAGTTGAATCACATACAGTTTTTGGTCCTACACGCAAGAGTTGTTTTCTGGTAAGGAAAGTCACTATTGCCCTCCCATTGCCTTACACAGTGCAAATAGCACTCGCATCTGTTCCCAGCAAGTATAGTGTATTGGACTGAAGAGGAGCTACTGTTCTTGTCAGTTTCCTAAGCAGAATTGAACTGGATATGCCCGTTTGTGTGGGAAGCACAGTTCTTTTGTTCTGAGTAAGCTCACTGTACTGGCCCTATAGGAAACACAGTAGAGTAGTAGAGTGCTCTTTTCTCAAAAGCAGAGTGTGTTTATTGTAAGGCGATCTAGCGTTTGTTTCCCAGTCCTAAATGGAGTTGAATCACATGCAGTTTTTGGTCCTATGAACAAGAGTTGTTTTCTGGTAAGGAAAGTCACTATTGCACTCCCATTGACATACGCAGTGCAAAGAGCACTCGCGTCTGTTCCCAACAAATACAGTGTATTGGACTGAAAAGGAGCTACTGTTCTTGTCAGGATCCTAAGCAGAGTTGAACTAGATATGACCCGTGTGTGTAGGAAGCACAGTTCTTTTGTTCTGAGCAAGCTCAATGTTCGGACCCCATAGGAAACACAGTAGAGTAGAAGTGTTCCCTATTCTCAAAAGCAAGGGTGTTTCTTGTAAGGCGAGCTAGCGTTTGTTTCCCAGTCCTAAGTGGAGTTGAATCACATGCAGTTTCTGGTCCTAAGAGTAAAAAGTTGTTTTCTGGTAAGAAATGTCACTATTGTGCTCCTATTACTGTACACAGTGCAAATAGCACTCGCGTCTGTTCCCAGCAAGTACAGTGTATTGGACAGAAGAGGAGCTACAGTTCTCGTCAGTTTCCTAAGCAGAGTTGAACTACATATGGCCCGTGTGTCTAGGAAGCACAGATCTTTTGTTCTGAGCAAGCTCACTCTTCTGGCCCTATAGGAGACACAGTAGAGTAAAAGAGTGCTCTTTTCTCAAAAGCAGAGTGTGTTTCTTGTAAGACGAGCCAGCATGTGTTTCCCAGTACTAAGTGGAGTTGAATCACATGCAGTTTCTGGTCCTACGAGCAAGAGTTTTTTCTGGTAAGAAGAGTAACTATTGCGCTCCCACTGTCATACACAGGGCAAATAGCACTGGCATCTGTTCCCAGCATGTACAGTGTATTGGACTGAAGAGGATCTACTGTCCTTTTCAGTTTCCTAAGCACAGTTGAACTAGATATGGTCGTGTGTGCAGGAAGCACAGTTCTTTTGTTCTGAGCAAACTCTCTGTTCTGGCCCTATAGGAAACACAGTAGAGTAGAAGAGTGCTCTTTTCTCAAAAGCAGATTGTGTTTCTTGTAAGGCGAGCTAGCATTTCTTTCCCAGTCCTAAATGGAGTTGAATCACATGCAGTTTTTGGTCCTACGAGCAAGAATTGTTTTCTGGTAAGAAGAGTCACTATTGCGCTCCCATTGTCATACACAGGGCAAATAGCACTGGCTTCTGTTCCCACCATGTACAGTGTGTTGGACTGAAGAGGATCTACTGTTCTTGTCAGTTTCCGATGCAGAGTTGAACTAGATATGGCCCGTGTGCGTAGGAAGCACAGTTCTTTTGTTCTGAGCAAGCTCACTGTTCTGGCCCTAAAGGAAACACAGTAGAGTAGAAGAGTACTCTTTTCTCAAAAGCATACTGTGTTTCTTGCAAGGCGAGCTAACGTTTGTTTCCCAGTCCTAAATGGATTTGAATCACATGCAGTTTCTAGTCCTACAAGCAAGAGTATTTTCTGGTAAGAAGAGTCACTATTGCGCTACCATTGTCATACACAGGGCAAATAGCACTGGCATTTGTTCCCAGCATGTACAGTATATTGGACTGAAGAGGGTCTATTGTTCTTGTCAGGTTCCTTAGCAGAGTTGAACTAGATATGGCCCGTGTGTGTATGAAGCACATTTTCTTTTGTTCTGAGCAAGCTCACTGTTCTGGCCCTATAGGAAACACAGTAGAGTAGAAGAGTGCTCTTTTCTCTAAAGCAGAGTGTGTTTCTTGTAAGGCAAGCTAGCGTTTGTTTCCCAGTCCTAAATGGAGTTGAATCCCATGCAGTTTCTGGTCCTAGGAGCAAGAGTTGTTTTGTGGTAAGAAGAGTCACTATTGCGCTCTCATTGTCATACACAGTGCAAATAGCACTGGCGTCTGTTCCCAGCAAGTACAGTGTATTGGACTGAAGGGGATCTACTGTTCTTGTCAGTTTCCTAAGCAGAATTGAACTAGTTTTGGCACGTGTGTGTAGGAAGCACAGTTCTTTTGTTCTGAGCAAGCTCACTGTTCGGACACCATAGGAAACACAGTAGAGTAGAAGTGTGCCCTTTTCTCAAAAGCAGAGCTCGGTTCTTGTAAGGCAAGCTAGCGTTTGTTTCCCAGTCCTAAGTGGAGTTGAATCACATGCAGTTTCTGGTCCAAAGAACCAGAGTCGTTTTCTGGTATGAAGAGTCACTATTGTGCTCCCATTGCTGTACACAGTGCAAAAAGCACTCGCGTCTGTTCCCAGCAAGTACAGTGTATTGGACTGAAGGAGAGCTACAGTTCTCGTCAGTTTCCTAAGCAGAGTTGAACTAGATAGATATGGCCCGTGTTTGTAGGAAGCACAGTTCTTTTGTTCTGAGCAAGCTCACTGTTCTGGCCCCATAGGAAACACAGTAGAGTACAAGAGTGCTCTTTTCTCAAAAGCAGAGTTTGTTTCTTGTAAGGCGAGATAGCATTTGTTTCCCAGTCCTAAATGGAGTTGAATCACATGCAGTTTCTGGTCCTACGAGCAAGAGTTGTTTTCTGGTAAAAAGAGTCACTATTGTGCTCCCAATGCCGTACACAGTGCAAATAGCACTCGCGTCTGTTCCCAGCAAGTATAGTGTATTGGACTGAGGAGGAGCTACTGTTCTTGTCAGTTTCCTAAGCAGAGTTGAACTAGATATGGGCCGTGTGTGCAGGAAGCACAGTTCTTTGATTCTGAGCATGCTCACTGTTCTGGCCCTATAGGAAACACAGTAGAGTAGAAGAGTGCTCTTTTCTCAAAAGCAGAGTATGTTTTCTTGTAAGGCGAGCTGGTGTTTGTTTCCCAGTCCTCAATGGAGTTGAATCACATGCAGTTTTTGATCCTACGCTCAAGATTTGCTTTCTGGTAAGGAAAGTCACTATTGTGCTCCCATTGCCAAACACAGTGCAAATAGCACTCGCATCTGTTCCCAGCAAGTACAGTGTATTGGACTGAAGAGGAGCTACTGTTCTTGTCAGTTTCCTAAGCAGAATTGAACTGGATATGGCCATTTGTGTAGGAAGCACAGTTCTTTTGTTCTGAGCAATCTCACTGTACTGGCCCTATAGGAAACACAGTAGAGTAGAAGAGTGCTCTTTTATCAAAAGCAGAGTGTGTTTCTTGTAAGGCAAGCCAGCGTTTGTTTCCCAGTCATAAATGGAGTTGAATCACATGCAGTTTTTGGTCCTACGAGCAAGAGTTGTTTCTGGTAAGGAAAGTCACTATTGCGCTCCCGGTGACATACACAGTGTAAATAGCACTTCGTCTGTTCCCAGCAAGTACAGTGTATTGGACTGAAGAGGAGCTACTGTTTTGTCAGTTTCCTAAGCAGAGTTGAACTAGATATGGCCCGTGTGCGTAGGAAGCACAGTTCTTTTGTTCTGAGCAAGCTCACTGTTCGGACCCCATTGGACTCATAGTAGAGAAGAAGAGTGCTCTTTTCTCAAAAGCAGAGTTTGTTTCTTGTAAGGCGAGCTAGTTTTTTATTTCCCAGTCCTAAATGATTTCGAATCACATGCAGTTTCTTGTCATACGAGTAGAGTTATTTTTTGGTAAGAAGAGTCACTATTGCGCTCGCCAATGCCATACACAGTACAAATAGCACTTGCGTCTATTCCAATCAAGTACAGTGTATTGGACTGATGAGGAGCTACTGTTCTTGTCAGTTTCCTAAGCAGAGTTGAACTAGATATGGCCCGGGTGTATAGGAAGCACAGTTCTTTTGTTCTGAACAAGCTCACTCTTCGGACCCCATAGGAAACACAGTAGAGTAGAAGGGTGCTCTTTTCTCAAAAGCAGATTGTGTTTCTTGTAAGGCGAGCTAGCTTTTGTTTCCCAGTCCTAAATGAATTTGAATCACATGCAGTTTCTGGTCTTAAGAGTAGAGTTATTGTTTGGTAAGAAGAGTCACTATTGTGCTCCCAATGCCATACACAGTACAAATAGCACTTGCGTCTGTTCCAATCAAGTGCAGTGTGTTGGACTGAAGAGGAGCTACTGTTTTTGTCAGTTTACTAAGCAGAGTTGAACTAGATATGGCCCGTGTGTATGAAGCACATTTCTTGTGTTCTGAGCAAGCTCACTGTTCTGGCCCTATAGGAAACACAGTAGCGTAGAAGAGTGCTCTTTTCTCAAAAGCAGAGTGTGTTTCTTGTAAGGCAAGCTAGCGTTTGTTTCCCATCCTAAATGGAGTTGAATCCCATACAGTTTCTGGTCCTAGGAGCAAGAGTTGTTTTGTGGTAAGAAGAGTCACTATTGCACTCCCATTGTCATACACAGTGCAAATAGCACTGGCATCTGTTCCCAGCAAGTACAGTGTATTGGACTGAAGAGGAGCTACTGTTCTCATCAGTTTCCTAAGCAGAGTTGAACTACATATGGCCCGTGTGTCTAGGAAGCACAGATCTTTTTGTTCTGAGCAAGCTCACTGTTCTGGCCCTATAGGAGACACAGTAGAGTAAAACAGTGCTCTTTTATCAAAAGCAGAGTGTGTTTCTTGTAAGACGAGCTAGCATGTGTTTCCCAATCCTAAGTGGAGTTGAATCACATGCAGATTCTGGTCCTACGAGCAAGAGTTTTTTCTGGTAAGAAGAGTCACTATTGCGCTTCCACTGTCATACACAGGGCAAATAGCACTGGCATCTGTTCCCAGCATGTACAGTGTATTGGACTGAAGAGGATCTACTGTTCTTGTCAGGTTCCTAAGCAGAGTTGAACTAGATATGGCCCGTGTGTGAAGGAAGCACAGTTCTTTTGTTCTGAGCAAGCTCACTGTTCTGGCCCTATAGGAAACACAGTAGAGTTGAAGAGTGCTCTTTTCTCAAAAGCAGAGTGTGTTTCTTGTAAGGCGAGCTAGCGTTTGTTTCCCAGTCCTAAATGGAGTTGAATCACATGCAGTTTCTGGTCCTACGATCAAGAGTTGTTTTCTGGTAAGAAGAGTTACTACTGTGCTCCCTTTGTCTTACACAGTGCGAATAGCCCTGGCGTCTGTTCCCAGCATGTACAGTGTATTGGACTGAAGAGGATCTACTGTTCTTGTCAGTTTCCTAAGCAGAATTGAACTAGATATTTCTCGTGTGTGTAGGATGCACAGTTCTTTTGTTCTGAGCAAGCTCACTGTACTGGCCCTATAGGAAAAACAGCAGAGTAGAAGAGTGCTCTTTTCTCAAAAGCAGATCGTGTTTCTTGTAAGGCGAGGCTAGCGTCTGTTTCCCAGTCCTAAATGGAGTTGAATCACATGCTGTTTTTCGTCCTACGAGCAAGAGTTGTTTTCTGGTAAGGAAAGTCACTATTGCGCTCCCATTTCCATACACAGTGCAAATAGCACTCGCATCTGTTCTCAGCAAGTACAGTGTATTGGACTGAAAAGGAGCTACTGTTCTCGTCAGTTTCCTATGTAGAGTTGAACTAGATATTGCCTGTGTGTGTAGGAAGCACAGTTCTTTTGTTCTGAGCAAGCTCACTGTTCTGGCGCTATAGAAAAGACAGTAGAGTAGAAGAGTGCTCTTTTCTCAAAAGCAGAGTGTGTTTCTTGTAAGGCTAGCTAGCGTTTGTTTCCCAGTCCTAAATGGAGTTGAATCACATGCAGTTACTGGTCCTACGAGCAAGAGCTGTTTTCTGGTAAGGAAAGTCACTATTGCGCTCCCATTGCCATATACAGTGCAAATAGCACTCGCGTCTGTTCCCAGCAAGTACAGTGTATTGGACTAAAGTGGAGCTACTGTTGTTGTCAGTTTCCTAAGCAGAGTTGAACTAGATATAGCCCGTGTGTGTAGGAAGCACAGTTCTTTTGTTCTGAGCAAGCTCACTGTTCTGGCCCTATAGGAAACACAGTAGAGTAGAGGAGGGCTCTTTTCTCAAAAGCAGAGTGTGTTTCTTGTAAGGCAAGCTAGTGTTTGTTTCCCATTCAGAAATGGAGTTGAATCCCATGAAGTTTCTAGTCCTATGAGCATGAGTTGTTTTCTTGTAAGAAGAGTCACGATTGTGCTCCCTTTGCCATACACAGTACAAATAGCACTCGCGTCTGTTCCCAGCAAGTACAGTGTATTAGACTGAAGAGGAGCTACTATTCTCGTCAGTTTCCTAAGCAGAATTGAACTAGATATGGCCCGTGTGTGTAGGAAGCACAGTTCTTTTGTTCTCAGCAAGCTCACTGTTAGGACCCCATAGAAAACACAGTAGAGTAGAAGAGTTCTCTTTTCTCAAAAGCAGAGTGTGTTTATTGTAAGGCAAGCTAGCATTTGTTTCCCAGTCCTAAATGGAGTTGAATCACATGCAGTTTCTGTTCCTACGAGCAAGAGTTGTTTTCTGGTAAAAAGAGTCACTATTGCGCTCCCAATTCCGTACACAGTGCAAATAGCACTCGCGTCTGTTCCCAGCAAGTACAGTGTACTGGACTGAAGAGGATCTACTGTTCTTGTCAGTTTCCTAAGCAGATTTGAACTAGATATGGCCCGTGTGTGCAGGAAGCACAGTTCTTTTGTTCTGAGCAAGCTCTCCGTTCTGGCCCTATAGGAAACACAGTAGAGTAGAAGAGTGCTCTTTTGTCAGAAGCAGAGTGTGTTTCTTGTAAGGCGAGCTAGTGTTTGTTTCCAAGTCCTAAATGGAGTTGAATCACATGCAGTTTCTGGTCGTACGAGCAAGAGTTATTTTCTGGTAAGAAGAGTCACTATTGTGCTGCCATTGCTGTACACAGTGCAAATAGCACTGGCCTCTATTCCCAGCCTGTACAGTGTATTGGACTGAAGAGGATCTACTTTTCTTGTCAGTTTACTAAACAGAATTGAACAAGATATGGCCGTGTGTTTAGGAAGCACAGTTCTTTTGTTCTGAGCAAGCTCATTGTTCTGGCGCTATAGGAAACACAGTAGACTAGAAGAGTGCTCTTTTCTCAAAAGCAGAGTGTGTTTCTTGTAAGGCAAGCTAGCATTTGTTTCCCAGTCCTAAACGGAGTTGAATGACATGCAGTTTCTGGTCTTTGAGCAAGAATTGTTTGCTGGTAAGAAGAGTCACTATTGGGCTCCCATTGCTGTACACAGTGCAAATAGCACTCGCGTATGTTCCCAGCACGTACAGTGTATTGGACTGAAGAGGAGCTACTGTTCTTGTCAGTTTCCTAAGCAGAGTTGAACTAGATATGGCCCGTGTTTGTAGGAAGCACAGTTCTTTTCTTCTGAGCAATCTCACTGTTCTGTCCCTAAAGGAAACACAGTAGAGTAGAAGAGTGCTCTTTTCTCAAAAGCAGAGTGTGTTTTTTGTAAGGCGAGCTAGCGTTTGTTTCCCAGTCCTAAATGGAGTTGAATCACATATAACTTTTGGTCCTACACGCAAGTGTTTTTTTCTGGTAAGGAAAGTCACTATTGTGTTCCCATTGCCAAACACAGTGCAAATAGCACTCGCATCTGTTCCCAGCAAGTATAGTGTATTGGACTGAAGAGGAGCTACTCTTCTTGTCAGTTTCCTAAGCAGAATTAAACTGGATATAGTCTTTTGTGTAGGAAGCACAGTTCTTTTGTTCTGAGCAAGCTCACTGTACTGGCCCTATAGGAAACACAGTAGAGCAGAAGAGTGCTCTTTTCTCAAAAGCAGAGTGTGTTTATTGTAAGGCGAGCCAGAGTTTGTTTCCCAGTCCTAAATGGAGTTGAATCACATGCAGTTTTTGGTCCTATGAACAAGAGTTGTTTTCTGGTAAGGAAAGTCACTATTGCGCTCCCATTGACATACACAGTGCAAATAGCACTCGCGTCTGTTCCCCACAAGTACAGTGTATTGGACTGAAGAGGAGCTACTGTTGTTGTCAGTTTCCTAAGCAGAGTTGAACTAGATATGGCCCGTGTGTGTAGGAAGCACAGTTCTTTTGTTCTGAGCAAGCTCACTGTTCGGACCCCAGAGGAAACCCAGTAGAGTAGAATTGTGCCTATTCTCAAAAGCAGAGCGTGTTTCTTGTAAGGCGAGCTAGCGTTTGTTTCCCAGTCCTACGTGGAGTTGAATCACATGCAGTTTCTGGTCCTAAGAGCAAAAGTTGTTTTCTGGTAAGAAAAGTCACTATTGTGCTCCTATTACTGTACACAGTGCAAATAGTGCTCGCGTCTGTTCGCAGCAAGTACAGTGTATTGGACTGAAGAGGAGCTACTGTTCTCATCAGTTTCCTAAGCAGAGTTGAAGTACATATGGCCCGTGTGTTTAGGAAGCACAGATCTTTTGTTCTTTGCAAGCTCACTGTTCTGGCCCTATAGGAGACACAGTAGAGTAAAAGAGAGCTCTTTTCTCCTAAGCAGGTTGTGTTTCTTGTAAGGCAAGCTAGCATTTGTTTCCCAGTCCTAAATGGAGTTGAATCACATGCAGTTTCTGGTCCTACGAGCAAGAGTTTTTTTCTGGTAGGAAGAGTCACTGTTGCGCTCCCACTGTCCTACACAGGGCAAATCGCACTGGCATCTGTTCCCAGCATGTACAGTGTATTGGACTGAAGAGGATCTACTGTTCTTGTCAGGTTCCTAAGCAGAGATGAACTAGATATGGCCCGTGTGTGCAGGAAGCACAGTTCTTTTGTTCTGAGGAAGCTCACTGTTCTGGCCAGATAGAAAACACAGTAGAGTAGAAGAGTGCTCTTTTCTCAAAAGCAGAGTGTGTTTCTTGTAAGGCGAGCTAGCGTTTGTTTCCCAGTCCTAAATGGAGTTGAATCACATGCAGTTTCTGGTCCTATGAGCAAGAGTTGTTTTCTGGTAAGAAAAGTCACTATTGTGCTCCCATTGTCATACACAGTGCAAATAGCACTGGCGTCTGTTCCCAGGAAGTACAGTGTATTGGACTGAAGAGGAGCTGCTGTTCTTGTCAGTTTACTAAGCAGAGTTGAACTAGATATGGCTTGTGTGTGTAGGAAGCACAGTTCTTTCGTTCTGCACAAGCTCACTGTTCGGGCCTCATAGGAAACACTGAAGAGTAGAAGAGTGCTCTTTTGTGAAAAGCAGAGTGTGTTTCTTATAAGGCGAGCTAGTGTTTGTTTCCCAGTCTGAAACGGAGTTGAATCCCATGCAGTTTCTGGTCCTACGAGCAAGAGTTGTTTTCTGGTAAGAAGAGTCACTATTGCGCTCCCATTGCCATATACAGTGCAAATAGCACTCGCGTCTGTTCCCAGCAAGTGTATTGGACTGAAGCGGAGCTACTGTTCTTGTCAGTTTCCTAAGCAGAGTGGAACTAGATATGGCCCGTGTGTGTAGGAAGCACAGTTCTTTTCTTCTGAGCAAGCTCACTGTTTGGACCCCAAAGGAAACACAGTAGAGTAGAAGAGTGCTCTTTTCTCAAAAGCAGAGTGTGTTTCTTATAAGGCGAGCTAGCATTTGTTTCCTAGTCCTAAATGGAGTTGAATCACATGCAGTTTCTGGTCCTATGAGCAAGAGTTGTTTTCTGGTAAGAAGAGTCACTATTGTGCTTCCATTGTCATACCCAGGGCAAATAGCACTCGCGTCTGTTCCCAGCATGTGCAGTGTATTGGACTGAAGATGATCTACTGTCCTTGTCAGTTTCCTAAGCAGAATTGATCTAGATATGGCCCGTGTGTGTAGGAAGCACAGTTCTTTTGTTCTGAGCAAGCTCACTGTTCTGACCCCATAGGAAACACTTTAGAGTAGAAGAGGGCTCTTTACTCAAAAGCAGAGTGTGTTTCTTGTAAGGTGAGCTAGTGTTTGTTTCCCAGTCTGAAATGGAGTTGAATCCCATGCAGTTTTTGGTCCTACGAGCAAGAGTTGTTTTCTGGAAAGAAGAGTCACTATTGGGCTCCGATTGCCATATACAGTGCAAATAGCTCTCGCGTCTTTTCCCAGCAAGTACAGTGTATTGGACTGAATAGGAGCTACTGTTCTTGTGAGTTTCCTACACAGAGTTGAACTAGATATGGCCCGTGTGTTTAGGAAGCACAGTTCTTTTGTTCTGAGCAAGCTCACTGTTTGGACCCCAAAGGAAACACAGTAGAGTAGAAAAGTGCTTTTTTCTCAAAAGCAGATTGTGTTTCTTGCAAGGCAAGCTAGCGTTTGTTTCCCAGTTCTAAATGGAGTTGAATCACATGCAGTTTTTGGTCCCATGAGCAAGAGTTGTTTTCTGGTAAGGAAAGTCACTATTGTGCTCCCATTCCCCTACACAGTGCAATTAGCGTGTCTGTTCCCAGCAAGTACAGTGTATTGGACTGAAGAGGAGCTACTGTTCTTGTCAGTTTCCTAAGCAGAGTTGAACTAGATATGGCCGTGTGTGTAGGAAGCACAGTTCTTTTGTTCTGAGCAAGCTACTGTTCGGATCCCATAGGAAACACAGTAGAGTAGAAGAGTGCTCTTTTCTCAAAAGCAGAGTGTGTTTCTTGTAAGGCGAGCTAGTGTTTGTTTCTCAGTCAGAAGTAAAGTTGAATCCCATGCAGTTTCTGGTCCTACGAGCAAGAGTTGTTTTCTGGTAAGAAGAGTCACTTTTGTGCTCCCATTGCGATACACAGTGCAAATAGCGCTCGCGTCTGTTCGCAGCAAGTACAGTGTATTGGACTGAAGAGGAACTACTGTTCTTGTCAGTTTCCTAAGCAGAGTTGAACTAGATATGGCCCCTGTGTGTACAAAGCACAGTTCTTTTGTTCTGAGCAAGCTCCCTCTTAGGACCCCATAGGAAACACTTTAGAGTAGAAGAGGGCTCTTTTCTCAGAAGCAGAGTGTGTTTCTTGCAAGGCGAGCTAGCGTTTGTTTCCCAGTCCTAAATGGAGTTGAATCACATGCAGTTTCTGGTCCTACGAGCAATAGTTGTTTTCTGGTAAGAAGAGTCACTATTCCTCTACCATTTTCATACACAGGGCAAATAGCACTCGCGTCTGTTCCCAGCAACTACAGTGTATTGGACTGAAGAGGATCTACTATTCTTGTCAGTTTCCTAAGCAGAATTGAACTAGATATGACCGTGTGTGTAGGAAGCACAGTTCTTTTGTTCTCAGCAAGCTCACTGTTCGGATCCCTTAGGAAACACAGTAGAGTAGAAGATTTTTCTTTTCTCAAAAGCAGAGTGTGTTTCTTGTAAGGTGAGCTAGTGTTTGTTTCCCAGTCTGAAATGGAGTTGAATCCCATGCAGTTTCTGGTCCTACGAGCAACAGTTGTTTTCTGGTAAGAAGAGTCACTATTCCTCTACCATTTTCATACACAGGGCAAATAGCACTCGCGTCTGTTCCCAGCAACTACAGTGTATTGGACTGAAGAGGAGCTACTGTTCTTGTCATTTTCCTAAGCAGAGTGGAACTAGATATGACCCGTGTGTGTAGGAAGCACAGTTCTTTTGTTCTGAGCAAGCTCACTGTTTGGACCCCAAAGGTAACACAGTAGAGTAGAAGAGTTCTCTTTTCTCAAAAGCAGAGTGTGTTTCTTGTAAGGCGAGCTAGCATTTGTTTCCCAGTCCTAAATGGAGTTGAATCACATGCAGTTTTTGGTCCTATGAGCAAGAGTTGTTTTCTGGTAAGAAGAGTCACTATTGCATTTCCATTGTCATACACAGGGCAAATAGCACAGGCGTCTGTTCCCAGCATGTGCAGTGTATTGGACTGAAGATGATCTACTGTCCTTGTCAGTTTCCTAATCAGAATTGATCTAGATATGGCCCGTGTGTGTAGGAAGCAGAGTTTTTTTGTTCTGAGCAAGCTCACTGTTTGGACCCCATAGGAAACACTGTAGAGTAGAAGAGTGCTCTTTTCTCAAAAGCAGAGTGTGTTTCTTGTAAGGCGAGCTAGCGTTTGTTTCGCAGTACTCAATGGAGTTGAATCACATGCAGTTTCTGGTACTACGAGCAAGAGTTGTTTTCTGGTAAGAAGAGTCACTATTGTGCTCCCATTGTCATACACAGGGCAAATAGCACTGACGTCTGTTCCCAGCATGTACAGTGTATTGGACTGAAGAGGATCTACTGTTCTTGTCAGTTTCCTAAGCAGAGTTGAACTAGATATAGTCGGTGTATGTAGGAAGCACAGTTCTTTTGTTCTGAGCAAGCACACTATACTGGCCCTATAGGAAACACATTGGAGAAGAAGAGTGCTCTTTTTTCAAATGCAGAGTGTGTTTCTTATAATGCGAGGTAGCGTTTGTTTCCCAGTCCTAAATGGATTTGAATCACATGCAGTTTCTGGTCCTATGAGCAAGAGTTGTTTTCTGGTAAGAAGAGTCACTATTGTGCTCCCATTGTCATACACAGGGCAAATAGCACTGGCTTCTCTTCCCAGCAAGTACAGTGTATGGGACGGAAGAGGATCTACTGTTCTTGTCAGTTTCCTAACCAGAATTGAACTAGATATGGCTGTATGTGTAGGAAGCACAGTTCTTTTGTTCTGAGCAAGCTCACTGTTTTGGCCCTGTATGAAACACAGTAGAGTAGAAGAGTGCTCTTTTTTCAAAAGCAGAGTGTGTTTCTTGAAAGGCCAGCTAGCGTTTGTTTCCCAGTCCTAAATGGAGTTGAATCACATGCAGTTTCTCGTCCTACGAGCAAGAGTTGTTTCCTGGTAAGAAGAGTCAATATTGCTCTCCCATTGTCATACACAGGGCAAATAGCACTCGCGTCTGTTCCCAGCAACTACAGTGTATTGGACTGAAGAGGATCTACTATTCTTGTCAGTTTCCTAAAAAGAATTGAACTAGATATGACCGTGTGTGTAGGAAGCACAGTTCTTTTGTTCTGAGCAAGCTCACTGTTCGGATCCCATAGGAAACACAGTAGAGTAGAAGAGTTCTCTTTTCTCAAAAGCAGAGTGTGTTTCTTGTAAGGTGAGCTAGTGTTTGTTTCCCAGTCAGAAATAAATGTGTATCCCATGCAGTTTCTGGTCCTATGAGCAAGAGTTGTTTTCTGGTAAGAAGAGTCACTATTGCGCTCCCATTGCCATACACAGTGCAAATAGCGCTTGCGTCTGTTCGCAGCAAGTACAATGTACTGGACTGAAGAGGAACTACTGTTCTTGTCATTTTCCTAAGCAGAGTTGAACTAGATATGGGCCCTGTGTGTAGGAATCACAATTCTTTTGTTCTGCACAAGCTCACTGTTCGGACCTCATAGGAAACACTGTAGAGTAGAAGAGTGCTCTTTTCTGAAAAGCAGAGTGTGTTTCTTGTAAGGCGAGCCAGTGTTTGTTTCCCAGTCTGAAATGGAGTTGAATCCCATGCAGTTTCTGGTCTTACGAGCAAGAATTGTTTTCTGGTAAGAAGAGTCACTATTGTGCTCCCATTGCCATATACAGTGCAAATAGCACTCGCGTCTGTTCCCAGCAAGTACAGTGTATTGGACTGAAGAGGAGCTACTGTTCTTGTCAGTTTCCTAAGCAGAGTTGAACTAGATATGGCCCGTGTGTGTAGGAAGCACAGTTCTTTTGTTCTGAGCAAGCTCACTGTTTGGACCCCAAAGGAAACACAATAGAGTAGAAGAGTGCTCTTTTCTCAAAAGCAGAGTGTGTTTCTTGTAAGGCGATCTAGCGTTTGTTTCCCAGTCCTAAATGGAGTTGCATCACATGCAGTTTCTGGTCCTACGAGCAAGAGTTGTTTTCTGGTAAGAAAAGTCACTATTGCGCTTCCATTGTCATACACAGGGCAAATAGCACTCGCGTGTTTTCCCAGCATGTGCAGTGTATTGGACTGAAGATGATCTACTGTCCTTGTCAGTTTCCTAAGCAGAATTGATCTAGATATGGCCCGTGTGTGTAGGAAGCACAGTTCTTTTGTTCTTAGCAAGCTCACTGTTCTGACCCCATAAGAAATACAGTAGAGTAGAAGAGTGCCCTTTTCTCCAAAGCAGCGTGTGTTTCTTGTAAGGCGAGCTACCTTTTTTTTTTTTCATCCTAAATGGAGTTGAATCACATGCAGTTTCTGGTCCGACGAGCAAGAGTTGTTTTCTGGTAAGAAGAGTCACTATTGCGCTTCCATTGTCATACACAGGGCAAATAGCACTGGCGTCTGTTCCCAGCATGTACAGTGTATTGGACTCATGAGGATATACTGTCCTTGTCAGTTTCCTATGCAGAATTGATCTAGATATGGCACGTGTGTTTAGGAAGCACAGTTCTTTTGTTCTGAGCAAGCTCAGTGTTCTGGCCCTATAGAAAACTCAGTAGAGTAGAAGAGTGCTCTTTTCTCAAAAGCAGAGTGTGTTTATTGTAAGGCGAGATAGCATTTGTTTACCAGTTCTAAATGGAGTTGAATCACATGCATTTCTGGTCCTACGAGCAAGAGTTGTATTCTGGTAAGAAGAGTCACTATTGCGCTCCCATAGTCTTACACAGTGCAAATAGCACTCGCGTCTGTTCCCAGGAAGTACAGTGTATTGGACTGAAGAGGAGCTACTGTTCTTGTCAGTTTCCTAAGCAGAGTTGAACTAGATATGGCCCGTGTGTGTAGGAAGCACGGTTCTTTTGTACGGAGCAAGCTCACTGTTCAGACCCCATAGCAAACACAGTAGAGTAGAAGAGTGCTCTTTTCTCAAAAGCAGAGAGTGTTTCTTGTAAGGCGATCTAGCGTTTGTTTCCCAGTCCTAAATGGAGTTGAATCACATGTAGTTTTTTGTCCTACGAGCAAGAGTTGTTTTCTGGTAAGAAGAGTCACTATTGCACTCCATATGACATACACAGGGCAAATAGCCCTCACGTCTGTTCCCAGCATGTACAGTGTATTGGACTTAAAATGATCTACTGTCCTTGTCAGTTTCCTAAGCAGAATTGATCTAGATATGGCCCGTGTGTGTAGGAAGCACAGTTCTTTTGTTCTGAGAAAGCTCACTGTTCTGACCCCATAAGAAACACAGTAGAGTAGAAGAGTGCCCTTTTCTCAAAAGCAGTGTGTGTTTCTTGTACGGTGAGCTACTGTTTGTTTTTGAGTCCTAAATGGAGTTGAATCAAATGCAGTTTCTGATCCTACGAGCAAGAGTTGTTTTCTGGTAAGAAGAGTCACTATTGTGCTCTCATTTTCATACACCGGGCAAATAGCACTGGCGTCTGTTCCCAGCATACAGTGTATTGGACTCAAGAGGATCTACTGTCCTTGTCAGTTTCCTATGCAGAATTGATCTAGATATGGCCCGTGTGTGTATGAAGCACAGTTCTTTTGTTCTGAGCAAGCTCACTGTTTGGACCCCATAGGAAATACAGTAGAGTAGAAGTTTGCTCTTTTCTGAAAAGCAGAGTGTGTTTATTGTAAGGCGAGCTAGCATTTGTTTACCAGTTCTAAATGGAGTTGAATCACATGCAGTTTCTGGTCCTATGAGCAAGAGTTGTATTCTGGTAAGAAGAGTCACTATTGCGCTCCCATAGTCTTACACAGTGCAAATAGCACTCGCGTCTGTTCCCAGCAAGTACAGTGTATTCGACTGAAGAGGAGCTACTGTTCATGTCAGTTTCCTAGAGCAGAGTTGAACTAGATATGGCCCGGGTGTGTAGGAAGCACGATTCTTTTCTACGGAGCAAGCTCACTGTTCAGACCCCATAGCAAACACAGTAGAGTAGAAGAGTGCTCTTTTCTCAAAAGCAGTGTGTGTTTATTGTATGGCGAGCTAGCATTTGTTTCCCAGTTCTAAATGGAGTTAAATCACATGCAGTTTCTGGTCCTACGAGCAAGAGTTGTTTTCAGGTAAGAAGAGTCACTATTGCGCTCCCATTATAATACACAGGGCAAATAGCACTGGTGTCAGTTCCCAGCATGTACAGTGTATTGGACTGAAGAGGAGCTACTGTTCTTGTCAGTTTCTTAAGCAGAGTTGAACTAGATATGGCCCGTGTATGTAAGAAGCAAAGTTCTTTTGTTCTGAGCAAGCTCACTATTCTGGCCCTATAGGAAACACAGTAGAGAAGAAGAGTGCTCTTTTCTCAAAAGCAGAGTGTGTTTCTTGTAAGGCGAGCTAGCGTTTGTTTCCCAGTCCTAAATGGAGTTGAATCACATGCAGTTTCTGGTCCTACGAGCAAGAGTTGATTTCTGGTAAGAAGAGTCACTATTGCGCTCCCATTGTCATACACAGGGCAAATAGCACTCGCGTCTCTTCCCAGCAAGTACAGTGTATTGGACTGAAGAGGATCTGCTATTCTTGTCAGTTTCCTAAGCAGAATTGAACTAGGTTTGACCGTGTGTGTAGGAAGCACAGTTCTTTTGTTCTGAGCAAGCTCATTGTTTTGGCCCTATAGGAAACACAGTAGAGTAGAATAGTGCTCTTTTCTCAAAAGCAGAGTGTGTTTCTTGTAAGGCGATCTAGCGATTGTTTCCCAGTCCTAAATGGAGTTGAATCACATGTAGCTTTTTGTCCTACGAGCAAGAGTTGTTTCCTGGTAAGAAGAGTCACTATTGTGCTCCATATGACATACACAGGGCAAATAGCATTCGCGTCTGTTCCCAGCATGTACAGTGTATTGGACTGAAGAGGACCTACTGTTCTTGTCAGTTTCCTAAGCAGAATTGATCTAGATATGGCCAGTGTGTTTAGGAAGCACAGTTCTTTTGTTCTGAGAAAGCTCACTGTTCTGACCGCATAAGAAACACAGTAGAGTAGAAGAGTGCCCTTTTCTCAAAAGCAGTGTGTGTTTCCTGTAAGGCGAGCTAGCGTTTGTTTTTCAGTCCTAAATGGAGTTGAATCACATGCAGTTTCTGGTCCTACGAGCAAGAGTTGTTTTCTGGTAAGAAGAGTCACTATTGTGCTCCCATTTTCATACACAGGGCAAATAGCACTGGCGTCTGTTCCCAGCATACAGTGTATTGGACTCAAGAGGATCTACTGTCCTTGTCAGTTTCCTATGTAGAATTGATCTAGATATGGCCCGTGTGTTTAGGAAGCACAGTTGTTTTGTTCTGAGCAAGGTCACTGTTCTGGCCCTATAGGAAACTCAGTAGAGTAGAAGAGTGCTCTTTTCTCAAAAGCAGAGTGTGTTTCTTTTAAGGCGAGCTAGCGTTTGTTTCCCAATCCTCAATGGAGTTGAATCACATGCAGTTTTTGGTCCTATGAGCAAGAGTTGTTTTCTGGTAAGAAGAGTCACTATTGCTCTCCCATTGCCATACACAGTGCAAATAGCACTCGCGTTTGTTCGAAGCAACTACAGTGTATTGGACTGAAGATGAGCTACTGTCCTTGTCAGTTTCATAAGCAGAGTTGAACTAGATATGGCTCGTGGGTGTAGGAAGCACAGTTCTTTTGTTCTGAGCAAGCTCACTGTTCGGACCCCATAGGAAACACTTTAGATTAGAAGAGGGCTCTTTTCTCAAAAGCAGAGTGTGTTTCTTGTAAGGCGAGCTAGCGTTTGTTTCCCAGTCCTAAATGGAGTTGAATCACATGTAGTTTTTGGTCCTACGAGCAAGAGTTGTTTTCTGGTAAGAAGAGTCACTATTGCGCTCCCATTGCCATACATAGTGCAAATAGCACTCGCGTCTGTTCGCAGCAATTACAGTGTATTGGACTGATGAGGAGCTACTGTTCTTGTCAGTTTCCTAAGCAGAGTTTAACTAGATATGGCCCGTGTGTGTAGGAAGCACAGTTCATTTGTTCTGAGCAAGCTCACTGTTTTGGCTCTAAATAAAACACAGTAGAGTAGAAGAGTGCTCTTTTCTCAAAAGCAGAGTGTGTTTCTTGTAAGGCGAGCTAGTGTTTGTTTCTGAGTGCTAAATGGAGTTGAATCACATGCAGTTTCTGGTCCTACGAGCAAGAGTTGTTTTCTGGTAAGAAGAGTCACTCTTGCGCTCCCATTGTCATACACAGGGCAAATAGCACTCGCGTCTCTTCCCAGCAAGTACAGTGTATTGGACTGAAGAGGATCTACTATTCTTGTCTGTTTCCTAAGCAGAATTGAACTAGGTTTGACCGTGTGTGTAGGAAGCACAGTTCTTTTGTTCTGAGCAAGCTCACTGTTTTGGCCCTATAGGAAACACAGTAGAGTAGAAGAGTGCTCTTTTCTCAAAAGCAGAGTGTGTTTCTTGTAAGGCGATCTAGCGTTTGTTTCCCAGTCCTAAATGGAGTTGATTCACAGGTAGCTATTGGTCCTACGAGCAAGAGTTGTTTTCTGGTAAGAAGAGTCACTATTGCGCTCCCTATGACGTACACAGGGCAAATAGCACTCGCGTCTGTTCCCAGCATGTACAGTGTATTGGACTGAATAGGAGCTACTGTTCTTGTCAGTTTCCTACACAGAGTTGAACTAGATATGGCCCGTGTGTTTAGGAAGCACAGTTCTTTTGTTCTGAGCAAGCTCACTGTTTGGACCCCAAAGGAAACAAAGTAGAGTAGAAGAGTGCTCTTTTCTCAGAAGCAGAGTGTGTTTCTTGTAAGGCTAGCTAGCGTTTGTTTCGCAGTCCTAAATGGAGTTGAATCACATGCAGTTTCTGGTTTTACGAGCAAGAGTTGTTTTCTTGTAAGAAGAGTCACTATTGCGCTCCCATTGTCATACACAACGCAAATAGCACTGGCGTCTGTTCCCAGCATGTACAGTGTATTGGACTGAAGAGGACCTACTGTTCTTGTCAGTTTCCTAAGCAGAATTGATCTAGATATGGCCAGTGTGTTTAGGAAGCACAGTTCTTTTGTTCTGAGAAAGCTCACTGTTCTGACCGCATAAGAAACACAGTAGAGTAGAAGAGTGCCCTTTTCTCAAAAGCAGTGTGTGTTTCCTGTAAGGCGAGCTAGCGTTTGTTTTTCAGTCCTAAATGGAGTTGAATCACATGCAGTTTCTGGTCCTACGAGCAAGAGTTGTTTTCTGGTAAGAAGAGTCACTATTGTGCTCCCATTTTCATACACAGGGCAAATAGCACTGTCGTCTGTTCCCAGCATACAGTGTATCGGACTCAAGAGGATCTACTGTCCTTGTCAGTTTCCTATGTAGAATTGATCTAGATATGGCCCGTGTGTTTAGGAAGCACAGTTGTTTTGTTCTGAGCAAGGTCACTGTTCTGGCCCTATAGGAAACTCAGTAGAGTAGAAGAGTGCTCTTTTCTCAAAAGCAGAGTGTGTTTCTTGTAAGGCGAGCTAGCGTTTGTTTCCCAATCCTCAATGGAGTTGAATCACATGCAGTTTTTGGTCCTATGAGCAAGAGTTGTTTTCTGGTAAGAAGAGTCACTATTGCTCTCCCATTGCCATACACAGTGCAAATAGCACTCGCGTTTGTTCGAAGCAACTACAGTGTATTGGACTGAAGATGAGCTACTGTCCTTGTCAGTTTCATAAGCAGAGTTGAACTAGATATGGCTCGTGGGTGTAGGAAGCACAGTTCTTTTGTTCTGAGCAAGCTCACTGTTCGGACCCCATAGGAAACACTTTAGATTAGAAGAGGGCTCTTTTCTCAAAAGCAGAGTGTGTTTCTTGTAAGGCGAGCTAGCGTTTGTTTCCCAGTCCTAAATGGAGTTGAATCACATGTAGTTTTTGGTCCTACGAGCAAGAGTTGTTTTCTGGTAAGAAGAGTCACTATTGTGCTTCCATTGTCATACCCAGGGCAAATAGCACTCGCGTCTGTTCCCAGCATGTGCAGTGTATTGGACTGAAGATGATCTACTGTCCTTGTCAGTTTCCTAAGCAGAATTGATCTAGATATGGCCCGTGTGTGTAGGAAGCACAGTTCTTTTGTTCTGAGCAAGCTCACTGTTCTGACCCCATAGGAAACACTTTAGAGTAGAAGAGGGCTCTTTACTCAAAAGCAGAGTGTGTTTCTTGTAAGGTGAGCTAGTGTTTGTTTCCCAGTCTGAAATGGAGTTGAATCCCATGCAGTTTTTGGTCCTACGAGCAAGAGTTGTTTTCTGGAAAGAAGAGTCACTATTGGGCTCCGATTGCCATATACAGTGCAAATAGCTCTCGCGTCTTTTCCCAGCAAGTACAGTGTATTGGACTGAATAGGAGCTACTGTTCTTGTGAGTTTCCTACACAGAGTTGAACTAGATATGGCCCGTGTGTTTAGGAAGCACAGTTCTTTTGTTCTGAGCAAGCTCACTGTTTGGACCCCAAAGGAAACACAGTAGAGTAGAAAAGTGCTTTTTTCTCAAAAGCAGATTGTGTTTCTTGCAAGGCAAGCTAGCGTTTGTTTCCCAGTTCTAAATGGAGTTGAATCACATGCAGTTTTTGGTCCCATGAGCAAGAGTTGTTTTCTGGTAAGGAAAGTCACTATTGTGCTCCCATTCCCCTACACAGTGCAATTAGCGTGTCTGTTCCCAGCAAGTACAGTGTATTGGACTGAAGAGGAGCTACTGTTCTTGTCAGTTTCCTAAGCAGAGTTGAACTAGATATGGCCGTGTGTGTAGGAAGCACAGTTCTTTTGTTCTGAGCAAGCTACTGTTCGGATCCCATAGGAAACACAGTAGAGTAGAAGAGTGCTCTTTTCTTAAAAGCAGAGTGTGTTTCTTGTAAGGCGAGCTAGTGTTTGTTTCTCAGTCAGAAGTAAAGTTGAATCCCATGCAGTTTCTGGTCCTACGAGCAAGAGTTGTTTTCTGGTAAGAAGAGTCACTTTTGTGCTCCCATTGCGATACACAGTGCAAATAGCGCTCGCGTCTGTTCGCAGCAAGTACAGTGTATTGGACTGAAGAGGAACTACTGTTCTTGTCAGTTTCCTAAGCAGAGTTGAACTAGATATGGCCCCTGTGTGTACAAAGCACAGTTCTTTTGTTCTGAGCAAGCTCCCTCTTAGGACCCCATAGGAAACACTTTAGAGTAGAAGAGGGCTCTTTTCTCAGAAGCAGAGTGTGTTTCTTGCAAGGCGAGCTAGCGTTTGTTTCCCAGTCCTAAATGGAGTTGAATCACATGCAGTTTCTGGTCCTACGAGCAATAGTTGTTTTCTGGTAAGAAGAGTCACTATTCCTCTACCATTTTCATACACAGGGCAAATAGCACTCGCGTCTGTTCCCAGCAACTACAGTGTATTGGACTGAAGAGGATCTACTATTCTTGTCAGTTTCCTAAGCAGAATTGAACTAGATATGACCGTGTGTGTAGGAAGCACAGTTCTTTTGTTCTCAGCAAGCTCACTGTTCGGATCCCTTAGGAAACACAGTAGAGTAGAAGATTTTTCTTTTCTCAAAAGCAGAGTGTGTTTCTTGTAAGGTGAGCTAGTGTTTGTTTCCCAGTCTGAAATGGAGTTGAATCCCATGCAGTTTCTGGTCATACGAGCAATAGTTGTTTTCTGGTAAGAAGAGTCACTATTCCTCTACCATTTTCATACACAGGGCAAATAGCACTCGCGTCTGTTCCCAGCAACTACAGTGTATTGGACTGAAGAGGAGCTACTGTTCTTGTCATTTTCCTAAGCAGAGTGGAACTAGATATGACCCGTGTGTGTAGGAAGCACAGTTCTTTTGTTCTGAGCAAGCTCACTGTTTGGACCCCAAAGGTAACACAGTAGAGTAGAAGAGTTCTCTTTTCTCAAAAGCAGAGTGTGTTTCTTGTAAGGCGAGCTAGCATTTGTTTCCCAGTCCTAAATGGAGTTGAATCACATGCAGTTTTTGGTCCTATGAGCAAGAGTTGTTTTCTGGTAAGAAGAGTCACTATTGCATTTCCATTGTCATACACAGGGCAAATAGCACAGGCGTCTGTTCCCAGCATGTGCAGTGTATTGGACTGAAGATGATCTACTGTCCTTGTCAGTTTCCTAATCAGAATTGATCTAGATATGGCCCGTGTGTGTAGGAAGCAGAGTTTTTTTGTTCTGAGCAAGCTCACTGTTTGGACCCCATAGGAAACACTGTAGAGTAGAAGAGTGCTCTTTTCTCAAAAGCAGAGTGTGTTTCTTGTAAGGCGAGCTAGCGTTTGTTTCGCAGTACTCAATGGAGTTGAATCACATGCAGTTTCTGGTACTACGAGCAAGAGTTGTTTTCTGGTAAGAAGAGTCACTATTGTGCTCCCATTGTCATACACAGGGCAAATAGCACTGGCGTCTGTTCCCAGCATGTACAGTGTATTGGACTGAAGAGGATCTACTGTTCTTGTCAGTTTCCTAAGCAGAGTTGAACTAGATATAGTCGGTGTATGTAGGAAGCACAGTTCTTTTGTTCTGAGCAAGCACACTATACTGGCCCTATAGGAAACACATTGGAGAAGAAGAGTGCTCTTTTTTCAAATGCAGAGTGTATTTCTTATAATGCGAGGTAGCGTTTGTTTCCCAGTCCTAAATGGATTTGAATCACATGCAGTTTCTGGTCCTATGAGCAAGAGTTGTTTTCTGGTAAGAAGAGTCACTATTGTGCTCCCATTGTCATACACAGGGCAAATAGCACTGGCTTCTCTTCCCAGCAAGTACAGTGTATGGGACGGAAGAGGATCTACTGTTCTTGTCAGTTTCCTAACCAGAATTGAACTAGATATGGCTGTATGTGTAGGAAGCACAGTTCTTTTGTTCTGAGCAAGCTCACTGTTTTGGCCCTGTATGAAACACAGTAGAGTAGAAGAGTGCTCTTTTTTCAAAAGCAGAGTGTGTTTCTTGAAAGGCCAGCTAGCGTTTGTTTCCCAGTCCTAAATGGAGTTGAATCACATGCAGTTTCTCGTCCTACGAGCAAGAGTTGTTTTCTGGTAAGAAGAGTCAATATTGCTCTCCCATTGTCATACACAGGGCAAATAGCACTCGCGTCTGTTCCCAGCAACTACAGTGTATTGGACTGAAGAGGATCTACTATTCTTGTCAGTTTCCTAAAAAGAATTGAACTAGATATGACCGTGTGTGTAGGAAGCACAGTTCTTTTGTTCTGAGCAAGCTCACTGTTCGGATCCCATAGGAAACACAGTAGAGTAGAAGAGTTCTCTTTTCTCAAAAGCAGAGTGTGTTTCTTGTAAGGTGAGCTAGTGTTTGTTTCCCAGTCAGAAATAAATGTGTATCCCATGCAGTTTCTGGTCCTATGAGCAAGAGTTGTTTTCTGGTAAGAAGAGTCACTATTGCGCTCCCATTGCCATACACAGTGCAAATAGCGCTTGCGTCTGTTCGCAGCAAGTACAATGTACTGGACTGAAGAGGAACTACTGTTCTTGTCATTTTCCTAAGCAGAGTTGAACTAGATATGGGCCCTGTGTGTAGGAATCACAATTCTTTTGTTCTGCACAAGCTCACTGTTCGGACCTCATAGGAAACACTGTAGAGTAGAAGAGTGCTCTTTTCTGAAAAGCAGAGTGTGTTTCTTGTAAGGCGAGCCAGTGTTTGTTTCCCAGTCTGAAATGGAGTTGAATCCCATGCAGTTTCTGGTCTTACGAGCAAGAATTGTTTTCTGGTAAGAAGAGTCACTATTGCGCTCCCATTGCCATATACAGTGCAAATAGCACTCGCGTCTGTTCCCAGCAAGTACAGTGTATTTGACTGAAGAGGAGCTACTGTTCTTGTCAGTTTCCTAAGCAGAGTTGAACTAGATATGGCCCGTGTGTGTAGGAAGCACAGTTCTTTTGTTCTGAGCAAGCTCACTGTTTGGACCCCAAAGGAAACACAATAGAGTAGAAGAGTGCTCTTTTCTCAAAAGCAGAGTGTGTTTCTTGTAAGGCGATCTAGCGTTTGTTTCCCAGTCCTAAATGGAGTTGCATCACATGCAGTTTCTGGTCCTACGAGCAAGAGTTGTTTTCTGGTAAGAAAAGTCACTATTGCGCTTCCATTGTCATACACAGGGCAAATAGCACTCGCGTGTTTTCCCAGCATGTGCAGTGTATTGGACTGAAGATGATCTACTGTCCTTGTCAGTTTCCTAAGCAGAATTGATCTAGATATGGCCCGTGTGTGTAGGAAGCACAGTTCTTTTGTTCTTAGCAAGCTCACTGTTCTGACCCCATAAGAAATACAGTAGAGTAGAAGAGTGCCCTTTTCTCCAAAGCAGCGTGTGTTTCTTGTAAGGCGAGCTACCTTTTTTTTTTTTCATCCTAAATGGAGTTGAATCACATGCAGTTTCTGGTCCGACGAGCAAGAGTTGTTTTCTGGTAAGAAGAGTCACTATTGCGCTTCCATTGTCATACACAGGGCAAATAGCACTGGCGTCTGTTCCCAGCATGTACAGTGTATTGGACTCATGAGGATATACTGTCCTTGTCAGTTTCCTATGCAGAATTGATCTAGATATGGCACGTGTGTTTAGGAAGCACAGTTCTTTTGTTCTGAGCAAGCTCAGTGTTCTGGCCCTATAGAAAACTCAGTAGAGTAGAAGAGTGCTCTTTTCTCAAAAGCAGAGTGTGTTTATTGTAAGGCGAGATAGCATTTGTTTACCAGTTCTAAATGGAGTTGAATCACATGCATTTCTGGTCCTACGAGCAAGAGTTGTATTCTGGTAAGAAGAGTCACTATTGCGCTCCCATAGTCTTACACAGTGCAAATAGCACTCGCGTCTGTTCCCAGGAAGTACAGTGTATTGGACTGAAGAGGAGCTACTGTTCTTGTCAGTTTCCTAAGCAGAGTTGAACTAGATATGGCCCGTGTGTGTAGGAAGCACGGTTCTTTTGTACGGAGCAAGCTCACTGTTCAGACCCCATAGCAAACACAGTAGAGTAGAAGAGTGCTCTTTTCTCAAAAGCAGAGAGTGTTTCTTGTAAGGCGATCTAGCGTTTGTTTCCCAGTCCTAAATGGAGTTGAATCACATGTAGTTTTTTGTCCTACGAGCAAGAGTTGTTTTCTGGTAAGAAGAGTCACTATTGCACTCCATATGACATACACAGGGCAAATAGCCCTCACGTCTGTTCCCAGCATGTACAGTGTATTGGACTTAAGATGATCTACTGTCCTTGTCAGTTTCCTAAGCAGAATTGATCTAGATATGGCCCGTGTGTGTAGGAAGCACAGTTCTTTTGTTCTGAGAAAGCTCACTGTTCTGACCCCATAAGAAACACAGTAGAGTAGAAGAGTGCCCTTTTCTCAAAAGCAGTGTGTGTTTCTTGTACGGTGAGCTACTGTTTGTTTTTGAGTCCTAAATGGAGTTGAATCAAATGCAGTTTCTGATCCTACGAGCAAGAGTTGTTTTCTGGTAAGAAGAGTCACTATTGTGCTCTCATTTTCATACACCGGGCAAATAGCACTGGCGTCTGTTCCCAGCATACAGTGTATTGGACTCAAGAGGATCTACTGTCCTTGTCAGTTTCCTATGCAGAATTGATCTAGATATGGCCCGTGTGTGTATGAAGCACAGTTCTTTTGTTCTGAGCAAGCTCACTGTTTGGACCCCATAGGAAATACAGTAGAGTAGAAGTTTGCTCTTTTCTGAAAAGCAGAGTGTGTTTATTGTAAGGCGAGCTAGCATTTGTTTACCAGTTCTAAATGGAGTTGAATCACATGCAGTTTCTGGTCCTATGAGCAAGAGTTGTATTCTGGTAAGAAGAGTCACTATTGCGCTCCCATAGTCTTACACAGTGCAAATAGCACTCGCGTCTGTTCCCAGCAAGTACAGTGTATTGGACTGAAGAGGAGCTACTGTTCATGTCAGTTTCCTAGAGCAGAGTTGAACTAGATATGGCCCGGGTGTGTAGGAAGCACGATTCTTTTCTACGGAGCAAGCTCACTGTTCAGACCCCATAGCAAACACAGTAGAGTAGAAGAGTGCTCTTTTCTCAAAAGCAGTGTGTGTTTATTGTATGGCGAGCTAGCATTTGTTTCCCAGTTCTAAATGGAGTTAAATCACATGCAGTTTCTGGTCCTACGAGCAAGAGTTGTTTTCAGGTAAGAAGAGTCACTATTGCGCTCCCATTATAATACACAGGGCAAATAGCACTGGTGTCAGTTCCCAGCATGTACAGTGTATTGGACTGAAGAGGAGCTACTGTTCTTGTCAGTTTCTTAAGCAGAGTTGAACTAGATATGGCCCGTGTATGTAAGAAGCAAAGTTCTTTTGTTCTGAGCAAGCTCACTATTCTGGCCCTATAGGAAACACAGTAGAGAAGAAGAGTGCTCTTTTCTCAAAAGCAGAGTGTGTTTCTTGTAAGGCGAGCTAGCGTTTGTTTCCCAGTCCTAAATGGAGTTGAATCACATGCAGTTTCTGGTCCTACGAGCAAGAGTTGATTTCTGGTAAGAAGAGTCACTATTGCGCTCCCATTGTCATACACAGGGCAAATAGCACTCGCGTCTCTTCCCAGCAAGTACAGTGTATTGGACTGAAGAGGATCTGCTATTCTTGTCAGTTTCCTAAGCAGAATTGAACTAGGTTTGACCGTGTGTGTAGGAAGCACAGTTCTTTTGTTCTGAGCAAGCTCATTGTTTTGGCCCTATAGGAAACACAGTAGAGTAGAATAGTGCTCTTTTCTCAAAAGCAGAGTGTGTTTCTTGTAAGGCGATCTAGCGATTGTTTCCCAGTCCTAAATGGAGTTGAATCACATGTAGCTTTTTGTCCTACGAGCAAGAGTTGTTTCCTGGTAAGAAGAGTCACTATTGTGCTCCATATGACATACACAGGGCAAATAGCACTCGCGTCTGTTCCCAGCATGTACAGTGTATTGGACTGAAGAGGACCTACTGTTCTTGTCAGTTTCCTAAGCAGAATTGATCTAGATATGGCCAGTGTGTTTAGGAAGCACAGTTCTTTTGTTCTGAGAAAGCTCACTGTTCTGACCGCATAAGAAACACAGTAGAGTAGAAGAGTGCCCTTTTCTCAAAAGCAGTGTGTGTTTCCTGTAAGGCGAGCTAGCGTTTGTTTTTCAGTCCTAAATGGAGTTGAATCACATGCAGTTTCTGGTCCTACGAGCAAGAGTTGTTTTCTGGTAAGAAGAGTCACTATTGTGCTCCCATTTTCATACACAGGGCAAATAGCACTGGCGTCTGTTCCCAGCATACAGTGTATTGGACTCAAGAGGATCTACTGTCCTTGTCAGTTTCCTATGTAGAATTGATCTAGATATGGCCCGTGTGTTTAGGAAGCACAGTTGTTTTGTTCTGAGCAAGGTCACTGTTCTGGCCCTATAGGAAACTCAGTAGAGTAGAAGAGTGCTCTTTTCTCAAAAGCAGAGTGTGTTTCTTTTAAGGCGAGCTAGCGTTTGTTTCCCAATCCTCAATGGAGTTGAATCACATGCAGTTTTTGGTCCTATGAGCAAGAGTTGTTTTCTGGTAAGAAGAGTCACTATTGCTCTCCCATTTCCATACACAGTGCAAATAGCACTCGCGTTTGTTCGAAGCAACTACAGTGTATTGGACTGAAGATGAGCTACTGTCCTTGTCAGTTTCATAAGCAGAGTTGAACTAGATATGGCTCGTGGGTGTAGGAAGCACAGTTCTTTTGTTCTGAGCAAGCTCACTGTTCGGACCCCATAGGAAACACTTTAGATTAGAAGAGGGCTCTTTTCTCAAAAGCAGAGTGTGTTTCTTGTAAGGCGAGCTAGCGTTTGTTTCCCAGTCCTAAATGGAGTTGAATCACATGTAGTTTTTGGTCCTACGAGCAAGAGTTGTTTTCTGGTAAGAAGAGTCACTATTGCGCTCCCATTGCCATACATAGTGCAAATAGCACTCGCGTCTGTTCTCAGCAATTACAGTGTATTGGACTGATGAGGAGCTACTGTTCTTGTCAGTTTCCTAAGCAGAGTTTAACTAGATATGGCCCGTGTGTGTAGGAAGCACAGTTCATTTGTTCTGAGCAAGCTCACTGTTTTGGCTCTAAATAAAACACAGTAGAGTAGAAGAGTGCTCTTTTCTCAAAAGCAGAGTGTGTTTCTTGTAAGGCGAGCTAGTGTTTGTTTCTGAGTGCTAAATGGAGTTGAATCACATGCAGTTTCTGGTCCTACGAGCAAGAGTTGTTTTCTGGTAAGAAGAGTCACTCTTGCGCTCCCATTGTCATACACAGGGCAAATAGCACTCGCGTCTCTTCCCAGCAAGTACAGTGTATTGGACTGAAGAGGATCTACTATTCTTGTCGGTTTCCTAAGCAGAATTGAACTAGGTTTGACCGTGTGTGTAGGAAGCACAGTTCTTTTGTTCTGAGCAAGCTCACTGTTTTGGCCCTATAGGAAACACAGTAGAGTAGAAGAGTGCTCTTTTCTCAAAAGCAGAGTGTGTTTCTTGTAATGCGATCTAGCGTTTGTTTCCCAGTCCTAAATGGAGTTGATTCACAGGTAGCTATTGGTCCTACGAGCAAGAGTTGTTTTCTGGTAAGAAGAGTCACTATTGCGCTCCCTATGACGTACACAGGGCAAATAGCACTCGCGTCTGTTCCCAGCATGTACAGTGTATTGGACTGAATAGGAGCTACTGTTCTTGTCAGTTTCCTACACAGAGTGGAACTAGATATGGCCCGTGTGTTTAGGAAGCACAGTTCTTTTGTTCTGAGCAAGCTCACTGTTTGGACCCCAAAGGAAACAAAGTAGAGTAGAAGAGTGCTCTTTTCTCAGAAGCAGAGTGTGTTTCTTGTAAGGCTAGCTAGCGTTTGTTTCGCAGTCCTAAATGGAGTTGAATCACATGCAGTTTCTGGTTTTACGAGCAAGAGTTGTTTTCTGGTAAGAAGAGTCACTATTGCGCTCCCATTGTCATACACAACGCAAATAGCACTGGCGTCTGTTCCCAGCATGTACAGTGTATTGGACTGAAGAGGACCTACTGTTCTTGTCAGTTTCCTAAGCAGAATTGATCTAGATATGGCCAGTGTGTTTAGGAAGCACAGTTCTTTTGTTCTGAGAAAGCTCACTGTTCTGACCCCATAAGAAACACAGTAGAGTAGAAGAGTGCCCTTTTCTCAAAAGCAGTGTGTGTTTCCTGTAAGGCGAGCTAGCGTTTGTTTTTCAGTCCTAAATGGAGTTGAATCACATGCAGTTTCTGGTCCTACGAGCAAGAGTTGTTTTCTGGTAAGAAGAGTCACTATTGTGCTCCCATTTTCATACACAGGGCAAATAGCACTGGCGTCTGTTCCCAGCATACAGTGTATTGGACTCAAGAGGATCTACTGTCCTTGTCAGTTTCCTATGTAGAATTGATGTAGATATGGCCCGTGTGTTTAGGAAGCACAGTTGATTTGTTCTGAGCAAGGTCATTGTTCTGGCCCTATAGGAAACTCAGTAGAGTAGAAGAGTGCTCTTTTCTCAAAACCAGAGTGTGTTTCTTGTAAGGCGAGCTAGCGTTTGTTTCCCAATCCTCAATGGAGTTGAATCACATGCAGTTTTTGGTCCTATGAGCAAGAGTTGTTTTCTGGTAAGAAGAGTCACTATTGCTCTCCCATTGCCATACACAGTGCAAATAGCACTCGCGTTTGTTCGAAGCAACTACAGTGTATTGGACTGAAGATGAGCTACTGTTCTTGTCAGTTTCATAAGCAGAGTTGAACTAGATATGGCTCGTGGGTGTAGGAAGCACAGTTCTTTTGTTCTGAGAAGCTCACTGTTCGGACCCCATAGGAAACACTTTAGATTAGAAGAGGGCTCTTTTCTCAAAAGCAGAGTGTGTTTCTTGTAAGGCGAGCTAGCGTTTGTTTCCCAGTCCTAAATGGAGTTGAATCATATGTAGTTTTTGGTCCTACGAGCAAGAGTTGTTTTCTGGTAAGAAGAGTCACTATTGCGCTCCCATTGCCATACATAGTGCAAATAGCACTCGCGTCTGTTCGCAGCAATTACAGTGTATTGGACTGATGAGGAGCTACTGTTCTTGTCAGTTTCCTAAGCAGAGTTGAACTAGATATGGCCCGTGTGTGTAGGAAGCACAGTTCATTTGTTCTGAGCAAGCTCACTGTTTTGGCTCTAAATAAAACACAGTAGAGTAGAAGAGTGCTCTTTTCTCAAAAGCAGAGTGTGTTATTGTAAGGTGATCTAGTGTTTGTTTCTGAGTGCTAAATGGAGTTGAATCACATGCAGTTTCTGGTCCTACGAGCAAGAGTTGTTTTCTGGTAAGAAGAGTCACTCTTGCGCTCCCATTGTCATACACAGGGCAAATAGCACTCGCGTCTCTTCCCAGCAAGTACAGTGTATTGGACTGAAGAGGATCTACTGTTCTTGTCAGGTTCCTAAGCAGAATTGAACTAGACATGGCCGTGTGTGTAGGAAGCACAGTCCTTTTCTTCTGAGCAAGCTCACTGTTTTGGCTCTTTTGAAAACAGAGTAGAGTAGAAGAGTGCTGTTTTCTCAAAAGCAGAGTGTGTTTCTTGTAAGGCGAGCTAGCGTTTGTTTTCCAGTCCTAAATGGAGTTGAATCACATGCAGTTTTTGGTCCCATGAGCAAGAGTTGTTTTCTGGTAAGGAAAGTCACTACTGTGCTCCCATTCCCCTACACAGTGCAAATAGCGTGTCTCTTCCCAGCAAGTACAGTGTACTGGACTGAAGAGGAGCTACTGTTCTTGTCAGTTTCCTAAGCAGAGTTGAACTAGATATGGCCGTGTGTGTAGCAAGCACAGTTCTTTTGTTCTGAGCAAGCTACTGTTCGGATCCCATAGGAAACACAGTAGAGTAGAAGAGTGCTCTTTTCTCAAAAGCAGAGTGTGTTTCTTGTAAGGCTAGCTAGCGTTTGTTTCGCAGTCCTAAATGGAGTTGAATCACATGCAGTTTCTGGTCCTACGAGCAAGAGTTGTTTTCTGGTAAGAAGAGTCACTATTGTGCTCCCATTGTCATACACAACGCAAATAGCACTGGCGTCTATTCCCAGCATGTACAGTGTATTGGACTGAAGAGTACCTACTGTTCTTGTCAGTTTCCTAAGCAGAATTGAACCAGGTATGGCCGTGTGTGTAGGAAGCACAGTCCTTTTCTTCTGATCAAGCTCACTGTTTTGGCTCTTTTGAAAACAGAGTAGAGTAGAAGAGTGCTCTTTTCTCAAAAGCAGAGTGTGTTTCTTGTAAGGCGAGCTAGCGTTTGTTTCCTAGTCCTAAATGGAGTTGTATCACATGCAGTTTTTGGTCCCATGAGCAAGAGTTGTTTTCTGGTAAGGAAAGTCACTACTGTGCTCCCATTCCCCTACACAGTGCAAATAGCGTGTCTCTTCCCAGCAAGTACAGTGTACTGGACTGAAGAGGAGCTACTGTTCTTGTCAGTTTCCTAAGCAGAGTTGAACTAGATATGGCCGTGTGTGTAGCAAGCACAGTTCTTTTGTTCTGAGCAAGCTACTGTTCGGATCCCATAGGAAACACAGTAGAGTAGAAGAGTGCTCTTTTCTCAAAAGCAGAGTGTGTTTCTTGTAAGGCTAACTAGCGTTTGTTTCGCAGTCCTAAATGGAGTTGAATCACATGCAGTTTCTGGTCCTACGAGCAAGAGTTGTTTTCTGGTAAGAAGAGTCACTATTGTGCTCCCATTGTCATACACAATGCAAATAGCACTGGCGTCTATTCCCAGCATGTACAGTGTATTGGACTGAAGAGGACCTACTGTTCTTGTCAGTTTCCTAAGCAGAATTGAACCAGGTATGGCCGTGTGTGTAGGAAGCACAGTCCTTTTCTTCTGATCAAGCTCACTGTTTTGGCTCTTTTGAAAACAGAGTAGAGTAGAAGAGTGCACTTTTCTCAAAAGCAGAGTGTGTTTCTTGTAAGGCGAGCTAGCGTTTGTTTCCTAGTCCTAAATGGAGTTGTATCACATGCAGTTTTTGGTCCCATGAGCAAGAGTTGTTTTCTGGTAAGCAAAGTCACTATTGTGCTCCCATTCCCCTACACAGCGCAAATAGCGTGTCTGTTCCCAGCAAGTACAGTTTATTGGACTGAAGAGGAGCTACTGTTCTTGTCAGTTTCCTAAGCAGAGTTGAACTAGATATGGCTTGTGTGTGTAGGAAGCACAGTTCTTTTGTTCTGAGCAAGCTCACTGTTCGGACCCTGTAGGAAACACTTTAAAGTAGAAAAGGGCTCTTTTCTCAAAAGCAGAGTGTGTTTCTTGTAAGGCTAGCTAGCGTTTGTTTCACAGTCCTAAATGGAGTTGAATCACATGCAGTTTCTGGTCCTACGAGCAAGAGTTGTTTTCTGGTAAGAAGAGTCACTATTGTGCTCCCATTGTCATACACAGGGCAAATAGCACTCGCGTCTCTTCCCAGCAAGTACAGTGTAGTGGACTGAAGAGGATCTACTATTCTTGTCAGTTTCCTAAGCAGAATTGAACTAGGTTTGACCGTGTGTGTAGGAAGCACAGTTCTTTTGTTCTGAGCAACCTCATTGTTTTGGCCCTATAGGAAACACAGTTGAGTAGAATAGTGCTCTTTTCTCAAAAGCAGAGTGTGTTCCTTGTAAGGCGATCTAGCGTTTGTTTCCCAGTCCTAAATGGAGTTGAGTCACATGTAGCTTTTGGTCCTACGAGCAAGAGTTGTTTTCTGGTAAGAAGAGTCACTATTGTGCTCCATATGACATACACAGGGCAAATAGCACTCGCGTCTTTTCCCAGCAAGTACAGTGTATTGGACTGAGTAGGAGCTACTGTTCTTGTCCGTTTCCAACACAGAGTTGAACTAGATATGGCCCCTGTGTAGGAAGCACAGTTCTTTTGTTCTGAGCAAGCTCACTATTCTGGCCCTATAGGAAACACATTGGAGAAGAAGAGTGCTCTTTTCTCAAAAGCAGAGTGTGTTTCTTGTAAGGCAAGCTAGCTTTTGTTTCCCAGTCCTAAATGGAGTTGAATCACATGCAGTTTCTGGTCCTAGGAGCATAAGTTGTTTTCTGGTAAGAAGAGTCACTATTGTGCTCCCATTGTCATACACAGGGCAAATAGCAATGGCGTCTGTTCCCAGCAAGTACAGTGTATGGGACGGAAGAGAATCTACTGTTCTTGTCAGTTTCCTAACCATAATTGAACTAGATATGGCTGTATGTGTAGGAAGCACAGTTCTTTTGTTCTGAGCAAGCTCACTGTTTTGGCCTTGTAGGAAACACAGTAGAGTAGAAGAGTGCTCTTTTCTCAAAAGCAGAGTGTGTTTCTTGTAAGGCGAGCTAGCGTTTGTTTCCCAGTCCTAAATGGAGTTGAATCACATGCAGTTTTTGGTCCTATGAGCTAGAGTTGTTTTCTGGTAAGGAAAGTCACTATTGCACTCCCATTGCCATGCATAGTGCAAATAGCACTGGCGTCTGTTCCCAAGAAGTACAGTGTATTGGACTGAAGATGAGCTACTGTTCTTGTCAGTTTCCTAAGCAGAGTTGAGCTGGATATGGCCCGTGTGTGTAGGAAGCACAGTTCTTTTGTTCTGAGCAAGCTCACTGTTTTGGCCCTATAGGAAACACAGTAGAGTAGAAGAGTGCTCTTTTCTCAAAAGCATAGTGTGTTTCTTGTAAGGCGAGCTAGCGTTTGTTTCCCAGTCCCACATGGAGTTGAATCACATGCAGTTTTTGGTCCTACGAGCAAGAGTTGTTTTCTGGTAAGAAGAGTCACTATTGCGTTCCCATTGTGATACACAGGGCAAATAGCACAGGCGTCTCTTCCCAGCATGTGCAGTGTATTGGACTGAGGAGGATCTACTGTTCTTGTCAGTTTCCTAAGCAGATTTGAACTAGATATTTCCCTTGTGTGTTGGAAGCACATCTTTTGTTCTGAACAAGCTCACTGTTCTGGCCCTATAGGAAACACAGTAGAGTAGAAGAGTGCTCTTTTCTCAAAAGCAGAGTGTGTTTCTTGTAAGGCGAGCTAGCGTTTGTTTCCCAGTCCTAAATGGAATGAATCTCATGCAGTTTTTGGTCCTATGAGCAAGAGTTGTTTTCTGTAAGGAAAGTGACTCTTGCGCTCCCATTGCCATACACAGTGCAAATAGCACTCGCGTCTGTTCCCAGCAAGTACAGTGTATTGGACTGAAGCGGAGCTACTGTTCTTGTCAGTTTCCTAAGCAGAGTTGAACTAGATATGGCCCCTGTGTGTAGGAAGCACAGTTCTTTTGTTCTGAGCAAGCTCACTGTTCGGACCACATAGGAAATACAGTAGAGTAGAAGAGTGCTCTTTTCTCAAAAGCAGAGTGTGTTTCTTGTAAGGCGAGCTAGTGTTTGTTTCCCAGTCAGAAATGGAGTTGAATCCCATGCAGTTTCTGGTCCTACGAGCAAGAGGTGTTTTCTGATAAGAAGAGTCACTATTGTGCTACCATTGTCATACAGAGGACAAATAGCACTGGCGTCTGTTCTCTGCATGTACAGTGTATTGGACTGAAGTGGAGCTACTGTTCTTGTCAGTTTCCAAAGCAGAGTTGAACTAGATATGGCCCGTGTGTGGAGGAAGCACAGTTCTGTTGTTCTGAGCAAGCTCACTGTTCGGACCCCCTAGGATACACAGTAGAGAAGAAGAGTGATGTTTTCGAAAAAGCAGAGTGTGTTTCTTGTAAGGCGAGCTAGCGTTTGTTTCCCAGTCCTAAATGGAGTTGAATCACATACAGTTTCTTGTCCTACGAGCAAGAGTTGTTTTCTGTTAAGAAGAGTCACTATTGCGCTCTCATATTCATACACAGGGCAAATCACACTGGCATCTGTTCCCAGCATGTACAGTGTATTGGACTGAAGAGGATCTACTGTTCTTGTCAGTTTCCTAAGCAGAGTTTAACTAGATATGGACTGTGTGTGTAGGAAGCACACTTCTTTTGTTCTGAGCAAGCTCAATGTTCGGACCCCATAGGAACCACAGTAGAGTAGAAGACTGCTCTTTTCTCAAAAGCAGAGTGTGTTTCTTGTAAGGCAAGCTACCGTTTGTTTCCAAGTCCTAAATGGAGTTGAATCACATGCAGTTTTTGGTCCTAGGAGCAAGAGTTGTTTTCTGATAAGAAAAGTCACTATTGCGCTCTTATTGCCATACACAGTGCAAATAGCACTCGTGTCTGTTCCCAGCTAGTACAGTGTATTGGACTGAAGAGGAGCTACCGTTCTTGTCAGTTTCCTAAGCAGAGTTGAACTAGATATGGCCCGTGTGTGGAGGAAGCACAGTTCTTCTGTTCTGAGCAAGCTCACTGTTCAGACCCCATAGGAAACACAGTAGAGTAGAAGAGTGCTCTTTTCTCAAAAGCAGAGTGTGTTTCTTGTAAGGCGAGCTAGCATTTGTTTCCCAATCCTAAATGGAGTTGAATCACATGCAGTTTCTTGTCCTATGAGCAAGAGTTGTTTTCTGGTAAGAAGAGTCACTGTTGTGCTCCCATTGTCATACACAGGCCAAATAGCACTGGCGTCTGTTCCCAGCATGTACAGTTTATTGGACTGAAGCGGAGCTACTGTTCTTGTCAGTTTCCTAAGCAGAGTTGAACAAGATATGGCCCCTGTGTGTAGGAAGCACAGTTCTTTTGTTCTTAGCAAACTCACTGTTTGGACCACATAGGAAATACAGTAGAGTAGAAGACTGCTCTTTTCTCAAAAGCAGAGTGTGTTTCTTGTAAGGTGAGCTAGCGTTTGTTTCCCAGTCCTAAATGGAGTTGAATCACATGCAGTTTTTGGTCCTATGAGCAAGAGTTGTTTTCTGGTAAGGAAAGTCATTATTGCGCTCGCATTGCCATACACAGTGCAAATAGCACTGGCGTCTGTTCCCAGCAAGTACAGTGTATTGGACTGAAGAGGAGCTACTGTTCTTGTCAGTTTTCTAAGCAGAGTTGAACTAGATATGGCCCGTGTGTGGAGGAAGCACAGTTCTGCTGTTCTGAGCGAGCTCACTGTTCGGTCCCCATTGGATACACAGTAGAGTAGAAGAGTGCTCTTTTCTCAAAAGCAGAGTGTGTTTCATATAAGGCGAGCTAGCGTTTGTTTCCCATTCCTAAATGGAGTTGAATCACATGCAGTTTCTTGTCCTACGAGCAAGAGTTGTTTTCTGGTAAGAAGAGTCACTATTGCGCTCCCATTGTCATACACAGGGCAAATAGCACTGGCGTCTGTTCCCAGCATACAGTGTATTGGACTCAAGAGGATCTACTGTTCTTGTAAGTTTCCTAAGCAGAATTGAACTAGATATGGCCGTATTTGTAGGAAGCACAGTGTTTTTGTTCTGAGCAAACTCACTGTTCTGGCCCTATAGGAAACACAGTAGAGTAGAAGAGTGCCCTTTTCTCAAAACCAGAGTGTGTTTCTTGTAAGGCGAGCTAGTGTTTGTTTCCCAGTCCTAAATGGAGTTGAATCACATGCAGTTTCCGGTCCTACCAGCAAGAGTTGTTTTCTGGTAAGGAAAGTCACTATTGCGCTCCCATTGCCCTACACAGTGCAAATAGCACTCGCGTCTGTTCCCAGCAAGTACAGTGTATTGGACTGAAGCAGAGCTACTGTTCTTGTCAGTTTCCTAAGAAGAGTTGAACTAGATATGGCCCGTGTGTGTAGGAAGCACAGTTCTTTTGTTCTGAGCAAGCTCACTGTTCGGACCCCATAGAAAACACATTAGTGTAGAAGAGTGCTCTTTTCTCAAAAGCAGAGTTTGTTTCTTATAAGGCGAACTAGCGTTTGTTTCCCAGTCAGAATTGGAGTTGAATCCCATGAAGTTTTTGGTCCCACCAGCAAGAGGTGTTTTCCGATAAGAAGAGTCACTATTGTGCTCCCATTGCCATACACAGTGCAAATAGCACTCGCGTCTGTTCCCAGCTATTACAGTGTATTGGACTGCAGAGGAGCTACCGTTCTTGTCAGTTACGTAAGCAGAGTTGAACTAGATATGGCCCGTGTGTGTAGGAAGCACAGTTCTTTTGTTCTGAGAATGCTCACTGTTCTAGCCCTATAGGAAACACATTAGAGTAGAAGAGTGCTCCTTTCTCAATCCAGAGTGTGTTTCTTGTCAGTCGAGCTATCGTTTGTTTCCCAGTCCTAAATAGAGTTGAATCCCATGCAGTTTCTGGTCCTACCAGCAAGAGTTGTTTTCTGATAAGAAGAGTCACTATTGCGCTCCTATTGCCATACACAGTACAAATAGCACTCGCGTCTGTTCCCAGCTAGGACAGTGTATTGGACTGAGGAGGAGCTACGGTTCTTGACAGTTTCCTAAGCAGAGTTGAACTAGATATGGCCCATGTGTGTAGGAAGCACAGTTCTTTTGTTCTGAGCAAGCTCACTGTTCGGACCCCATAGGAAACACAGTAGAGTAGAAGAGTGCTCTTTTCTCAAAAGCAGAGTGTGTTTCTTGTAAGGCAAGCTAGCGTTTGTTTCCCAGTACTAAATGGAGTTGAATCACATCCTGTTTTTGGTCCTATGAGCAAGATTTGTTTTCTGGTAATGAAAGTCACTATTGTGCTCCCATTTCCATACACAGTGCAAATAGCACTCGCATCTGTTCCCAGCAAGTACAGTGTATTGGACTGAAGCGGAGCTACTGTTCTTGTCAGTTTCCTAAGCAGAGTTGAACTAGATATGGCCCCTGTGTGTAGGAAACACAGTTCTTTTGTTCTGAGCAAGCTCACTGTTCGGACCACATAGGAAATACAGTAGAGTAGAAGAGTGCTCTTTTCTCAAAAGCAAAGTGTGTTTCTTGTAAGGCGAGCTAGTGTTTGTTTCCCAGTCAGAAATGGAGTTGAATCCCATGCAGTTTCTGGTCCTACGAGCAAGAGGTGTTTTCCGATAAGAAGAGTCACTATTGCGCTCCCATTGTCATACAGAGGACAAATAGCACTGGCGTCTGTTCCCTGCATGTACAGTGTATTGGACTGAAGTGGAGCTACTGTTCTTGTCAGTTTCCAAAGCAGAGTTGAACTAGATATGGCCCGTGTGTGGAGGAAGCACAGTTCTGTTGTTCTGAGCAAGCTCACTGTTCGGACCCCCTAGGATAAACAGTAGAGTAGAAGAGTGATGTTTTCGAAAAAGCAGAGAGTGTTTCTTGTAAGTCGAGCTAGCGTTTGTTTCCCAGTCAGAAATGGAGTTCAATCCCATGCAGTTTCTGGTGTTATGAGCCAGAGGTGTTTTCCGATAAGAAGAGTCACTATTGCGCTCCCATTGTCATACAGAGGACAAATAGCACTGGAGTCTGTTCTCTGCACGTACAGTGTATTGGACAGAAGTGGAGCTACCGTTCTTGTCAGTTTCCTAAGCAGAGTTGAACTAGATATGGCCCGTGTGTGGAGGAAGCACAGTTCTGTTGTTCTATGCAAGCTCACTGTTCAGACCCCATAGGATACACAGTAGAGTAGAAGAGTGCTCTTTTCTCAAAAGCAGAGTGTGTTTCTTGTAAGGCGAGCTAGTGTTTGTTTCCCAGTCCTAAATGTAGTTGAATCACATGCAGTTTCTTGTCCTACGAGGAAGAGTTGTTTTCTGGTAAGAAGAGTCACTATTGCGCTCCATTGTCATACACAGGGCAAATAGCACTGGCATCTGTTCCCAGCATGTACAGTGTATTGGACTGAAGAGGATCTACTGTTCTTGACAGTTTCCTAAGCAGAATTGAACTAGATATGGCCGTATTTGTAGGAATCACAGTTCTTTTGTTCTGAGCAAACTCACTGTTCTGGCCCTATAGGAAAAACAGTAGAGTAGAAGACTGCTCTTTTCTCAAAAGCAGAGTGTGTTTCTTGTAAGGCGAGCTGGCGTTTGTTTCCCAGTCCGAAATGGAGTTGAATCACATGCAGTTTTTGGTCCTAGGAGCAAGAGTTGTTTTCTGGTAAGGAAAGTCATTATTGCGCTCGCATTGCCATACACAGTGCAAATAGCACTGGTGTCTGTTCCCAGCAAGTACACTGTATTGGACTGAAGAGGATCTACTGTTCTTTTCAGTTTCCTAAGCATAATTGAACTAGATATGGCCGTATTTGTATGAAGCACAGTTCTTTTGTTCTGAGCAAGCTCACTGTTCTGGCCCTATAGGAAACACAGTAGAGTAGAAGAGTGCTCTTTTCTCAAAAGCAGAGTGTGTTTCTTGTAAGGCGAGCTAGCGTTTGTTTCCCAGTCCTAAATGGAGTTGAATCACATGCAGTTTTTGGTCCTATGAGCAAGAGTTGTTTTCTGGTAAGGAAAGTCACTCTTGCGCTCCCATTGCCATACACAGTGCAAATAGCACTCGCGTCTGTTCCCAGCAAGGACAGTGTATTGGACTGAAGCAGAGCTACTGTTCTTGTCAGTTTCCTAAGCAGAGTTGAACTAGATATGGCCCCTGTGTGTAGGAAGCACAGTTCTTTTGTTCTCAGCAAGCTCACTGTTTGGACCACATAGGAAATACAGTAGAGTAGAAGAGTGCTCTTTTCTCAAAAGCAGAGTGTTTCTTGTAAGGCGAGCTAGTGTTTGTTTCCCAGTCAGAAATGGAGTTGAATCCCATGCAGTTTCTGGTCCTACGAGCAAGAGGTGTTTTCTGATAAGAAAAGTCACTATTGCCCTCCCATTGTCATACAGAGGACAAATAGCACTGGCGTCTGTTCCCTGCATGTACAGTGTATTGGACTGAAGTGGAGCTACTGTTCTTGTCAGTTTCCAAAGCACAGTTGAACTAGATATGGCCCATGTGTGGAGGAAGCACTGTTCTGTTGTTCTGAGCAAGCTCACTGTTCGGACCCCCTAGGATACACAGTATAGTAGAATAGTGCTCTTTTCTCAAAAGCAGAGTGTGTTTCTTGTAAGGCAAGCTAGCGTTTGTTTCCCAGTCCTAAATGGAGTTGAATCACATGCAGTTTCTTGTCCTAAGAGCAAGAGTTGTTTTCTGGTAAGAAGAGTCACTATTGTGCTCCCATTGTCATACACAGGGCAAATCACACTGGCATCTGTTCCCAGCATGTACAGTGTATTGGACTGAAGACGATCTACTGTTCTTGTCAGTTTCCTAAGCAGAGTTTAACTAGATATGGACCGTGTGTGTAGGAAGCACAGTTCTTTTGTTCTGAGAATGCTCACTGTTCTGCACTATAGGAAACACATTAGAGTAGAAGAGTGCTCCTTTCTCAATCCAGAGTGTGTTTCTTGTAAGTCGAGCTATCGTTTGTTTCCCAGTCCTAAATAGAGTTGAATCCCATGCAGTTTCTGGTCCTACCAGCAAGAGTTGTTTACTGATAAGAAGAGTCACTATTGCGCTCCGATTGCCATACACAGTACAAATAGCACTCGCGTCTGACCCCAGCTAGGACAGTGTATTCGACTGAGGAGGAGCTACTGTTCTTGTCAGTTTCCTAAGCAGAGTTGAACTAGATATGGCCCGTGTGTGTAGGAAGCACAGTTCTTTTGTTCTGAGCAAGCTCACTGTTCGGACCCCATAGGAAATACAGTAGAGTAGAAGAGTGCTCTTTTCTCAAAAGCAGAGTGTGTTTCTTGTAAGTCGAGCTAGCGTTTGTTTCCCAGTCATAAAAGGAGTTGAATCACATGCACTTTCTTGTCCTACGAGCAAGAGTTGTTTTCTGGTAAGAAGAGTCACTATTGTGCTCCCATTGTCATACACAGGGCAAATAGCTCTGGCGTCTGTTCCCAGCATGTACAGTGTATTGGACTGAAGAGGATCTACTGTTCTTGTCAGTTTCCTAAGCAGAATTGAACTAGATATGGCCGTATTTGTTGGAAGCACAGTTCTTTTTCTGAGCAAACTCACTGTTCTGGCCCTATATGAAACACAGTAGAGTAGAAGAGTGCTCTCTTCTCAAAAGCAGAGTGTGTTTCTTGAAAGGCGAACTAGTGTTTGTTTCCCAGTCAGAAATGGAGTTGAATCCCATGCAGTTTCTGGTCCTACCAACAAAAGTTGTTTTCTGGTAAGGAAAGTCACTATTGTGCTCCCATTGCCATACACAGTGCAAATAGCACTCGCGTCTGTTCCCAGCAAGTACAGTGTATTGGACAGAAGAGGATCTACTGTTCTTGTCAGTTTCCTAAGCAGAGTTGAACTAGATATGGCCCGTGTGTGGAGGAAGCACAGTTCTGTTGTTCTGAGCAAGCTCACTGTTCTGTCCCCATAGGATACACAGTAGATTAGAAGAGTGCTCTTTTCTCAAAAGCAGAGTGTGTTTCTTGTAAGGCGAGCTAGCGTTTGTTTCCCAAACCTAAATGGAGTTGAATCACATGCAGTTTCTTGTCCTACGAGCAAGAGTTGTTTTCTGGTAAGAAGAGTCTCTATTGTGCTCCCATTGTCATATTCAGGCCAAATAGCACTGGCGTCTGTTCCCAGCATGTACAGTTTATTGGACTGAAAAGAATCTACTGTTCTTGTCAGTTTCCTAAGCAGAATTGAACTAGATATAGCCGTATTTGTAGGAATCACAGTTCTTTTGTTCTGAGCAAACTCACTGTTCGTACCCTATAGGAAACACATTAGAGTAGAAGAGTGCTACTTTCGAATCCAGAGTGTGTTTCTTGTAAGTCGAGCTATCGTTTGTTTCCCAGTCCTAAATGGAGTTGAATCCCATGCAGTTTCTGGTCCTACCAGCAAGAGTTGTTTTCTGATAAGAAGAGTCAGTATTGCGCTCCTATTGCCATACACAGTACAAATATCACTCGCGTCTGTTCCCAGCTAGGACAGTGTATTCGACTGAGGAGGAGCTACCGTTCTTGTCAGTTTCCTAAGCAGAGTTGTACTAGATATGGCCCGTGTGTGTAGGAAGCACAGTTCTTTTGTTCTGAGCAAGCTCACTGTTCGGACCCCATAGGAAATACAGTAGAGTAGAAGAGTGCTCTTTTCTCAAAAGCAGAGTGTGTTTCTTATAAGGCGAGCTAGCGTTTGTTTCCCAGTTATAAAAGGAGTTGAATCACATGCACTTTCTTGTCCTACGAGCAAGACTTGTTTTCTGGTAAGAAGAGTCACTATTGTGCTCCCATTGTCATACTCAGGGCAAATAGCAGTGGCGTATGTTCCCAGCATGTACAGTGTATTGGACTGAAGAGTATCTACTGTTCTTGTCAGTTTCCTAAGCAGAATTGAACTAGATATGGCCGTATTTGTTGGAAGCACAGTTCTTTTGTTCTGAGCAAACTCACTGTTCTGGCCCGATAGGAAACACAGTAGAGTAGAAGAGTGCTCTTTTCTCAAAAGCAGAGTGTGTTTCTTGAAAGGGGAGCTAGCGTTTGTTTCCCAGTCCTAAATGGAGTTGAATCACATGCAGTTTTTGGTCCTATGAGCAAGATTAGTTTTCTGGTAAGGAAAGTCACTATTGCGCTCCCATTTCCATACACAGTGCAAATAGCACTCGCATCTGCTCCCAGCAAGTAGAGTGTATTGGACTGAAGCGGAGCTACTGTTCTTGACAGTTTCCTAAGCAGAGTTGAACTAGATATGGCCCCTGTGTGTAGGAAGCACAGTTCTTTTGTTCTGAGCAAGCTCACTGTTCGGACCACATAGGAAACACAGAAGAGTAGAAGAGTGCTCTTTTCTCAAAAGCAGAGAGTGTTTCTTGTAAGGCGAGCTAGCATTTGTTTCCCAATCCTAAATGGAGTTGAATCACATGCAGTTTTTGGTCCTATGAGCAAGAGTTGTTTTCTGGTAAGGAAAGTCATTATTGCGCTCGCATTGCCATACACAGTGCAAATAGCACTGGCGTCTGTTCCCAGCAAGTACAGTGTATTGGACTGAAGAGGAGCTACTGTTCTTGTCAGTTTTCTAAGCAGAGTTGAACTAGATATGGCCCGTGTGTGGAGGAAGCACAGTTCTGCTGTTCTGAGCGAGCTCACTGTTCGGTCCCCATTGGATACACAGTAGAGTAGAAGAGTGCTCTTTTCTCAAAAGCAGAGTGTGTTTCATATAAGGCGAGCTAGCGTTTGTTTCCCATTCCTAAATGGAGTTGAATCACATGCAGTTTCTTGTCCTACGAGCAAGAGTTGTTTTCTGGTAAGAAGAGTCACTATTGCGCTCCCATTGTCATACACAGGGCAAATAGCACTGGCGTCTGTTCCCAGCATGTACAGTGTATTGGACTGAAGAGGATCTACTGTTCTTGTAAGTTTCCTAAGCAGAATTGAACTAGATATGGCCGTATTTTAGGAAGCACAGTGTTTTTGTTCTGAGCAAACTCACTGTTCTGGCCCTATAGGAAACACAGTAGAGTAGAAGAGTGCTCTTTTCTCAAAACCAGAGTGTGTTTCTTGTAAGGCAAGCTAGCGTTTGTTTCCCAGTACTAAAAGGAGTTGAATCACATCCTGTTTTTGGTCCTATGAGCAAGATTTGTTTTCTGGTAATGAAAGTCACTATTGTGCTCCCATTTCCATACACAGTGCAAATAGCACTCGCATCTGTTCCCAGCAAGTACAGTGTATTGGACTGAAGCAGAGCTACTGTTCTTGTCAGTTTCCTAAGCAGAGTTGAACTAGATATGGCCCCTGTGTGTAGGAAACACAGTTCTTTTGTTCTGAGCAAGCTCACTGTTCGGACCCCATAGAAAACACATTAGTGTAGAAGAGTGCTCTTTTCTCAAAAGCAGAGTTTGTTTCTTATAAGGCGAACTAGCGTTTGTTTCCCAGTCAGAAATGGAGTTGAATCCCATGAAGTGTTTGGTCCCACCACCAAGAGGTGTTTTCCGATAAGAAGTGTCACTATTGTGCTCCCATTGCCATACAGAGTGCAAATAGCACTCGCGTCTGTTCCCAGCTATTACAGTGTATTGGACTGCAGAGGAGCTACCGTTCTTGTCAGTTACGTAAGCAGAGTTGAACTAGATATGGCCCGTGTGTGTAGGAAGCACAGTTCTTTTGTTCTGAGAATGCTCACTGTTCTGGACCTATAGGAAACACATTAGAGTAGAAGAGTGCTCCTTTCTCAATCCAGAGTGTGTTTCTTGTCAGTCGAGCTATCGTTTGTTTCCCAGTCCTAAATAGAGTTGAATCCCATGCAGTTTCTGGTCCTACCAGCAAGAGTTGTTTTCTGATAAGAAGAGTCACTATTGCGCTCCTATTGCCATACACAGTACAAATAGCACTAGCGTCTGTTCCCAGCTAGGACAGTGTATTGGACTGAGGAGGAGCTACGGTTCTTGTCAGTTTCCAAAGCAGAGTTGAACTAGATATGGCCCGTGTGTGTAGGAAGCACAGTTCTTTTGTTCTGAGCAAGCTCACTGTTCGGACCCCATAGGAAACACAGTAGAGTAGAAGAGTGCTCTTTTCTCAAAAGCAGAGTGTGTTTCTTGTAAGGCAAGCTAGCGTTTGTTTCCCAGTACTAAATGGAGTTGAATCACATCCTGTTTTTGGTCCTATGAGCAAGATTTGTTTTCTGGTAATGAAAGTCACTATTGTGCTCCCATTTCCATACACAGTGCAAATAGCACTCGCATCTGTTCCCAGCAAGTACAGTGTATTGGACTGAAGCGGAGCTACTGTTCTTGTCAGTTTCCTAAGCAGAGTTGAACTAGATATGGCCCCTGTGTGTAGGAAACACAGTTCTTTTGTTCTGAGCAAGTTCACTGTTCGGACCCCATAGAAAACACATTAGTGTAGAAGAGTGCTCTTTTCTCAAAAGCAGAGTGTGTTTCTTATAAGGCGAACTAGCGTTTGTTACCCAGTCCTAAATGGAGTTGAATCACATGCAGTTTTTGGTCCTACGAGCAAGAGTTGTTTTCTGTTAAGGAAAGTCACTATTGCGCTCCCATTGCCATACACAGGGCAAATAGCACTCGCGTCTGTTCCCAGCAAGTACAGTGTATTGGACTGAAGCGGAGCTACTGTTCTTGTCAGTTTCCTAAACAGAGTTGAACTAGATATGGCCCGTGTATGTAGGAAGCACACTTCTTTTGTTCTGAGCAAGCTCAATGTTCGGACCCCATAGGAACCACAGTAGAGTAGAAGACTGCTCTTTTCTCAAAAGCAGAGTGTGTTTCTTGTAAGGCAAGCTACCGTTTGTTTCCCAGTCCTAAATGGAGTTGAATCACATGCAGTTTTTGGTCCTACCAGCAAGAGTTGTTTTCTGATAAGAAGAGTCACTATTGCGCTCCTATTGCCATACACAGTACAAATAGCACTAGCGTCTGTTCCCAGCTAGGACAGTGTATTGGACTGAGGAGGAGCTACGGTTCTTGTCAGTTTCCTAAGCAGAGTTGAACTAGATATGGCCCCTGTGTGTAGGAAGCACAGTTCTTTTGTTCTGAGCAAGCTCACTGTTCGGACCCCATAGGAAACACAGTAGAGTAGAAGAGTGCTCTTTTCTCAAAAGCAGAGTGTGTTTCTTGTAAGGCAAGCTAGCGTTTGTTTCCCAGTACTAAATGGAGTTGAATCACATCCTGTTTTTGGTCCTATGAGCAAGATTTGTTTTCTGGTAATGAAAGTCACTATTGCGCTCCCATTGCCATACACAGTGCAAATAGCACTCGCGTCTGTTCCCAGCAAGTACAGTGTATTGGACTGAAGCGGAGCTACTGTTCTTGTCAGTTTCCTAAGCAGAGTTGAACTAGATATGGCCCCTGTGTGTAGGAAGCACAGTTCTTTTGTTCTGAGCAAGCTCACTGTTCGGACCCCATAGGAAATACAGTAGAGTAGAAGAGTGCTCTTTTCTCAAAAGCAAAGTGTGTTTCTTGTAAGGCGAGCTAGTGTTTGTTTCCCAGTCAGAAATGGAGTTGAATCCCATGCAGTTTCTGGTCCTATGAGCAAGAGGTGTTTTCTGATAAGAAGAGTCACTATTGCGCTCCCATTGTCATACAGAGGACAAATAGCACTGGCGTCTGTTCCCTGCACGTAAAGTGTATTGGACTGAAGTGGAGCTACTGTTCTTGTCAGTATCCTAAGCAGAGTTGAACTAGATATGGCCCATGTGTGGAGGAAGCACAGTTCTTTTGTTCTGAGCAAGCTCACTGTTCGGACCCCATAGGATACACAGTAGAGTAGAAGAGTGCTCTTTTCTCAAAGCAGAGTGTGTTTCTTGTAAGGCGAGCTAGCGTTTGTTTCCCAGTCCTAAATGGAGTTGAATCACATGCAGTTTCTTGTCCTACGAGCAAGAGTTGTTTTCTGGTAAGAAGAGTCACTATTGTGCTCCCATTGTCATACACAGGGCAAATAGCAATGGCGTCTGTTCCCAGCATGTACAGTGTATTGGACTGAAGAGGATCTACTGTTCTTGTCAGTTTCCTAAGCAGAATTGAACTAGATATGGCCGTATTTTCTAGGAATCACAGTTCTTTTGTTCTGAGCAAACTCACTGTTCTGGCCCTATTGGAAAAACTGTAGAGTAGAAGAGTGCTCTTTTCTCAAAAGCAGAGTGTGTTTCTTGTAAGGCGAGCTAGCGTTTGTTTCCCAGTCCTAAATGGAGTTGAATCACATGCAGTTTTTGGTCCTATGAGCAAGAGTTGTTTTCTGGTAAGGAAAGTCATTATTGCGCTCGCATTGCCATACACAGTGCAAATAGCACTGGCGTCTGTTCCCAACAAGTACAGTGTATTGGACTGAAGCGGAGCTACTGTTCTTGTCAGTTTCCTAAGCAGAGTTGAACTAGATATTGCCCCTGTGTGTAGGAAGCACAGTTCTTTTGTTCTGAGCAAGCTCACTGTTCGGACCACATAGGAAACACAGAAGAGTAGAAGAGTGCTCTTTTCTCAAAAGCAGAGAGTGTTTCTTGTAAGGCGAGCTAGCATTTGTTTCCCAATCCTAAATGGAGTTGAATCACATGCAGTTTTTGGTCCTATGAGCAAGAGTTGTTTTCTGGTAAGGAAAGTCATTATTGAGCTCGCATTGCCATACACAGTGCAAATAGCACTGGCGTCTGTTCCCAGCAAGTACAGTGTATTGGACTGAAGAGGAGCTACTGTTCTTGTCAGTTTTCTAAGCAGAGTTGAACTAGATATGGCCCGTGTGTGGAGGAAGCACAGTTCTGCTGTTCTGAGCGAGCTCACTGTTCGGTCCCCATTGGATACACAGTAGAGTAGAAGAGTGCTCTTTTCTCAAAAGCAGAGTGTGTTTCATATAAGGCGAGCTAGTGTTTGTTTCTCATTCCTAAATGGAGTTGAATCACATGCAGTTTCTTGTCCTACGAGCAAGAGTTGTTTTCTGGTAAGAAGAGTCACTATTGCGCTCCCATTGTCATACACAGGGCAAATAGCACTGGCGTCTGTTCCCAGCATGTACAGTGTATTGGACTGAAGAGGATCTACTGTTCTTGTAAGTTTCCTAAGCAGAATTGAACTAGATATGGCCGTATTTGTAGGAAGCACAGTGTTTTTGTTCTGAGCAAACTCACTGTTCTGGCCCTATAGGAAACACAGTAGAGTAGAAGAGTGCTCTTTTCTCAAAACCAGAGTGTGTTTCTTGTAAGGCAAGCTAGCGTTTGTTTCCCAGTACTAAAAGGAGTTGAATCACATCCTGTTTTTGGTCCTATGAGCAAGATTTGTTTTCTGGTAATGAAAGTCACTATTGTGCTCCCATTTCCATACACAGTGCAAATAGCACTCGCATCTGTTCCCAGCAAGTACAGTGTATTGGACTGAAGCAGAGCTACTGTTCTTGTCAGTTTCCTAAGCAGAGTTGAACTAGATATGGCCCCTGTGTGTAGGAAACACAGTTCTTTTGTTCTGAGCAAGCTCACTGTTCGGACCCCATAGAAAACACATTAGTGTAGAAGAGTGCTCTTTTCTCAAAAGCAGAGTTTGTTTCTTATAAGGCGAACTAGCGTTTGTTTCCCAGTCAGAAATGGAGTTGAATCCCATGAAGTTTTTGGTCCCACCACCAAGAGGTGTTTTCCGATAAGAAGTGTCACTATTGTGCTCTCATTGCCATACAGAGTGCAAATAGCACTCGCGTCTGTTCCCAGCTATTACAGTGTATTGGACTGCAGAGGAGCTACCGTTCTTGTCAGTTACGTAAGCAGAGTTGAACTAGATATGGCCCGTGTGTGTAGGAAGCACAGTTCTTTTGTTCTGAGAATGCTCACTGTTCTGGACCTATAGGAAACACATTAGAGTAGAAGAGTGCTCCTTTCTCAATCCAGAGTGTGTTTCTTGTCAGTCGAGCTATCGTTTGTTTCCCAGTCCTAAATAGAGTTGAATCCCATGCAGTTTCTGGTCCTACCAGCAAGAGTTGTTTTCTGATAAGAAGAGTCACTATTGCGCTCCTATTGCCATACACAGTACAAATAGCACTAGCGTCTGTTCCCAGCTAGGACAGTGTATTGGACTGAGGAGGAGCTACGGTTCTTGTCAGTTTCCAAAGCAGAGTTGAACTAGATATGGCCCGTGTGTGTAGGAAGCACAGTTCTTTTGTTCTGAGCAAGCTCACTGTTCGGACCCCATAGGAAACACAGTAGAGTAGAAGAGTGCTCTTTTCTCAAAAGCAGAGTGTGTTTCTTGTAAGGCAAGCTAGCGTTTGTTTCCCAGTACTAAATGGAGTTGAATCACATCCTGTTTTTGGTCCTATGAGCAAGATTTGTTTTCTGGTAATGAAAGTCACTATTGTGCTCCCATTTCCATACACAGTGCAAATAGCACTCGCATCTGTTCCCAGCAAGTACAGTGTATTGGACTGAAGCGGAGCTACTGTTCTTGTCAGTTTCCTAAGCAGAGTTGAACTAGATATGGCCCCTGTGTGTAGGAAACACAGTTCTTTTGTTCTGAGCAAGTTCACTGTTCGGACCCCATAGAAAACACATTAGTGTAGAAGAGTGCTCTTTTCTCAAAAGCAGAGTGTGTTTCTTATAAGGCGAACTAGCGTTTGTTACCCAGTCCTAAATGGAGTTGAATCACATGCAGTTTTTGGTCCTACGAGCAAGAGTTGTTTTCTGTTAAGGAAAGTCACTATTGCGCTCCCATTGCCATACACAGGGCAAATAGCACTCGCGTCTGTTCCCAGCAAGTACAGTGTATTGGACTGAAGCGGAGCTACTGTTCTTGTCAGTTTCCTAAACAGAGTTGAACTAGATATGGCCCGTGTATGTAGGAAGCACACTTCTTTTGTTCTGAGCAAGCTCAATGTTCGGACCCCATAGGAACCACAGTAGAGTAGAAGACTGCTCTTTTCTCAAAAGCAGAGTGTGTTTCTTGTAAGGCAAGCTACCGTTTGTTTCCCAGTCCTAAATGGAGTTGAATCACATGCAGTTTTTGGTCCTACCAGCAAGAGTTGTTTTCTGATAAGAAGAGTCACTATTGCGCTCCTATTGCCATACACAGTACAAATAGCACTAGCGTCTGTTCCCAGCTAGGACAGTGTATTGGACTGAGGAGGAGCTACGGTTCTTGTCAGTTTCCTAAGCAGAGTTGAACTAGATATGGCCCCTGTGTGTAGGAAGCACAGTTCTTTTGTTCTGAGCAAGCTCACTGTTCGGACCCCATAGGAAACACAGTAGAGTAGAAGAGTGCTCTTTTCTCAAAAGCAGAGTGTGTTTCTTGTAAGGCAAGCTAGCGTTTGTTTCCCAGTACTAAATGGAGTTGAATCACATCCTGTTTTTGGTCCCATGAGCAAGATTTGTTTTCTGGTAATGAAAGTCACTATTGCGCTCCCTTTGCCATACACAGTGCAAATAGCACTCGCGTCTGTTCCCAGCAAGTACAGTGTATTGGACTGAAGCGGAGCTACTGTTCTTGTCAGTTTCCTAAGCAGAGTTGAACTAGATATGGCCCCTGTGTGTAGGAAGCACAGTTCTTTTGTTCTGAGCAAGCTCACTGTTCGGACCCCATAGGAAATACAGTAGAGTAGAAGAGTGCTCTTTTCTCAAAAGCAAAGTGTGTTTCTTGTAAGGCGAGCTAGTGTTTGTTTCCCAGTCAGAAATGGAGTTGAATCCCATGCAGTTTCTGGTCCTATGAGCAAGAGGTGTTTTCTGATAAGAAGAGTCACTATTGCGCTCCCATTGTCATACAGAGGACAAATAGCACTGGCGTCTGTTCCCTGCACGTAAAGTGTATTGGACTGAAGTGGAGCTACTGTTCTTGTCAGTATCCTAAGCAGAGTTGAACTAGATATGGCCCGTGTGTGGAGGAAGCACAGTTCTTTTGTTCTGAGCAAGCTCACTGTTCGGACCCCATAGGATACACAGTAGAGTAGAAGAGTGCTCTTTTCTCAAAGCAGAGTGTGTTTCTTGTAAGGCGAGCTAGCGTTTGTTTCCCAGTCCTAAATGGAGTTGAATCACATGCAGTTTCTTGTCCTACGAGCAAGAGTTGTTTTCTGGTAAGAAGAGTCACTATTGTGCTCCCATTGTCATACACAGGGCAAATAGCAATGGCGTCTGTTCCCAGCATGTACAGTGTATTGGACTGAAGAGGATCTACTGTTCTTGTCAGTTTCCTAAGCAGAATTGAACTAGATATGGCCGTATTTTCTAGGAATCACAGTTCTTTTGTTCTGAGCAAACTCACTGTTCTGGCCCTATTGGAAAAACTGTAGAGTAGAAGAGTGCTCTTTTCTCAAAAGCAGAGTGTGTTTCTTGTAAGGCGAGCTAGCGTTTGTTTCCCAGTCCTAAATGGAGTTGAATCACATGCAGTTTTTGGTCCTATGAGCAAGAGTTGTTTTCTGGTAAGGAAAGTCATTATTGCGCTCGCATTGCCATACACAGTGCAAATAGCACTGGCGTCTGTTCCCAGCAAGTACAGTGTATTGGACTGAAGCGGAGCTACTGTTCTTGTCAGTTTCCTAAGCAGAGTTGAACTAGATATTGCCCCTGTGTGTAGGAAGCACAGTTCTTTTGTTCTGAGCAAGCTCACTGTTCAGACCCCATAGGAAACACAGTAGAGTAGAAGAGTGCTCCTTTCTCAAAAGCAGAGTGTGTTTCTTGTAAAGCGAGCTAGCATTTGTTTCCCAGTCCTAAATGGAGTTGAATCACATGCAGGTTCTTGTCCTAAGAGCAAGAGTTGTTTTCTGGTAAGAAGAGTCACTATTGTGCTCCCATTGTCATTCACAGGATAAATAACAGTGGCGTCTGTTTCCAGCATGTACACTGTATTGGACTGAAGAGGATCTACTGTTCTTGTCAGTTTCCTAAGAAGAGTTGAACTAGATATGGCCCGTGTGTGTAGGAAGCACAGTTCTTTTGTTCTGAGCAAGCTCAATGTTCGGACCCCATAGGAAACACAGTAGAGTAGAAGACTGCTCTTTACTCAAAAGCAGAGTGTGTTTCTTGTAAGGCAAGCTACCGTTTGTTTCACAGTCCTAAATGGAGTTGAATCACATGCAGTTTTTGGTCCTAGGAGCAAGAGTTGTTTTCTGGTAAGGAAAGTCACTATTGTGCTCCCATTGCCATACACAGTGCAAATAGCACTCGCGTCTGTTCCCAGCAAGTACAGTGTATTGGACTGAAGCGGAGCTACTGTTCTTGTCAGTTTCCTAAGCAGAGTTGAACTAGATATGGCCCCTGTGTGTAGGAAGCACAGTTCTTTTGTTCTGAGCAAGCTCACTGTTAGGACCACATAGGAAATACAGTAGAGTAGAAGAGTGCTCTTTTCTCAAAAGCAGTGTGTGTTTCTTGTAAGGCGAGCTAGCGTTTGTTTCCCAATCCTAAATGGAGTTGAATCACATGCAGTATCTGGTCCTACGAGCAAGAGTTGTTTTCTGGTAAGAAGAGTCACTATTGCACTCCCATTGTCATACACAGGGCAAATCACACTGGCATCTGTTCCCAGCATGTACAGTGTATTGGACTGAAGATGATCTACTGTTCTTGTCAGTTTCCTAAGCAGAATTTAACTACATATGGACCGTGTGTGTAGGAAGCACAGTTCTTTTGTTCTGAGAATGCTCACTGTTCTGGCGCTATAGGAAAAACATTAGAGTAGAAGAGTGCTCCTTTCTCAATCCAGAGTGTGTTTCTTGTCAGTCAAGCTATCGTTTGTTTCCCAGTCCTAAATAGAGTTGAATCCCATGCAGTTTCTGGTCCTACCAGCAAGAGTTGTTTTCTGATAAGAAGAGTCACTATTGCGCTCCTATTGCCATACACAGTACAAATAGCACTCGCGTCTGTTCCCAGCTAGGACAGTGTATTGGACTGAGGAGGAGCTACGGTTCTTGACAGTTTCCTAAGCAGAGTTGAACTAGATATGGCCCATGTGTGTAGGAAGCACAGTTCTTTTGTTCTGAGCAAGCTCACTGTTCGGACCCCATAGGAAACACAGTAGAGTAGAAGAGTGCTCTTTTCTCAAAAGCAGAGTGTGTTTCTTGTAAGGCAAGCTTGCGTTTGTTTCCCAGTACTAAATGGAGTTGAATCACATCCTGTTTTTGGTCCTATGAGCAAGATTTGTTTTCTGGTAATGAAAGTCACTATTGTGCTCCCATTTCCATACACAGTGCAAATAGCAGTCGCATCTGTTCCCAGCAAGTACAGTGTATTGGACTGAAGCGGAGCTACTGTTCTTGTCAGTTTCCTAAGCAGAGTTGAACTAGATATGGCCCCTGTGTGTAGGAAACACAGTTCTTTTGTTCTGAGCAAGTTCACTGTTCGGACCCCATAGAAAACACATTAGTGTAGAAGAGTGCTCTTTTCTCAAAAGCAGAGTGTGTTTCTTATAAGGCGAACTAGCGTTTGTTTCCCAGTCCTAAATGGAGTTGAATCACATGCAGTTTTTGGTCCTACCAGCAAGAGTTGTTTTCTGATAAGAAGAGTCACTATTGCGCTCCTATTGCCATACACAGTACAAATAGCACTAGCGTCTGTTCCCAGCTAGGACAGTGTATTGGACTGAGGAGGAGCTACGGTTCTTGTCAGTTTCCTAAGCAGAGTTGAACTAGATATGGCCCGTGTGTGTAGGAAGCACAGTTCTTTTGTTCTGAGCAAGCTCACTGTTCGGACCCCATAGGAAACACAGTAGAGTAGAAGAGTGCTCTTTTCTCAAAAGCAGAGTGTGTTTCTTGTAAGGCAAGCTAGCGTTTGTTTCCCAGTACTAAATGGAGTTGAATCACATCCTGTTTTTGGTCCTATGAGCAAGATTTGTTTTCTGGTAATGAAAGTCACTGTTGCGCTCCCATTGCCATACACAGTGCAAATAGCACTCGCGTCTGTTACCAGCAAGTACAGTGTATTGGACTGAAGCGGAGCTACTGTTCTTGTCAGTTTCCTAAGCAGAGTTGAACTAGATATGGCCCCTGTGTGTAGGAAGCACAGTTCTTTTGTTCTGAGCAAGCTCACTGTTAGGACCACATAGGAAATACAGTAGAGTAGAAGAGTGCTCTTTTCTCAAAAGCAGAGTGTGTTTCTTGTAAGGCGAGCTAGTGTTTCTTTCCCAGTCCTAAATGGAGTTGAATCCCATGCAGTTTCTGGTCCTATGAGCAAGAGGTGTTTCCTGATAAGAAGAGTCACTATTGCGCTCCCATTGTCATACAGAGGACAAATAGCACTGGCGTCTGTTCCCTGCACGTCCAGTGTATTGGACTGAAGTGGAGCTACTGTTCTTGTCAGTATCCTAAGCAGAGTTGAACTAGATATGGCCCGTGTGTGGAGGAAGCACAGTTCTTTTGTTCTGAGCAAGCTCACTGTTCGGACGCCATAGGATACACAGTAGAGTAGAAGAGTGCTCTTTTCTCAAAGCAGAGTGTGTTTCTTGTAAGGCGAGCTAGCGTTTGTTTCCCAGTCCTAAATGGAGTTGAATCACATGCAGTTTCTTGTCCTACGAGCAAGAGTTGTTTTCTGGTAAGAAGAGTCACTATTGTGCTCCCATTGTCATACACAGGGCAAATAGCAATGGCATCTGTTCCCAGCATGTACAGTGTATTGGACTGAAGAGGATCTACTGTTCTTGTCAGTTTCCTAAGCAGAATTGAACTAAATATGGCCGTATTTTCTAGGAATCACAGTTCTTTTGTTCTGAGCAAACTCACTGTTCTGGCCCTATTGGAAAAACTGTAGAGTAGAAGAGTGCTCTTTTCTCAAAAGCAGAGTGTGTTTCTTGTAAGGCGAGCTAGCGTTTGTTTCCCAGTCCTAAATGGAGTTGAATCACATGCAGTTTTTGGTCCTATGAGCAAGAGTTGTTTTCTGGTAAGGAAAGTCATTATTGCGCTCGCATTGCCATACACAGTGCAAATAGCACTGGCGTCTGTTCCCAGCAAGTACAGTGTATTGGACTGAAGCGGAGCTACTGTTCTTGTCAGTTTCCTAAGCAGAGTTGAACTAGATATTGCCCCTGTGTGTAGGAAGCACAGTTCTTTTGTTCTGAGCAAGCTCACTGTTCAGACCCCATAGGAAACACAGTAGAGTAGAAGAGTGCTCTTTTCTCAAAAGCAGAGTGTGTTTCTTGTAAAGCGAGCTAGCATTTGTTTCCCAGTCCTAAATGGAGTTGAATCACATGCAGGTTCTTGTCCTAAGAGCAAGAGTTGTTTTCTGGTAAGAAGAGTCACTATTGTGCTCCCATTGTCATTCACAGGATAAATAACAGTGGCGTCTGTTTCCAGCATGTACACTGTATTGGACTGAAGAGGATCTACTGTTCTTGTCAGTTTCCTAAGAAGAGTTGAACTAGATATGGCCCGTGTGTGTAGGAAGCACAGTTCTTTTGTTCTGAGCAAGCTCAATGTTCGGACCCCATAGGAACAACAGTAGAGTAGAAGACTGCTCTTTACTCAAAAGCAGAGTGTGTTTCTTGTAAGGCAAGCTACCGTTTGTTTCACAGTCCTAAATGGAGTTGAATCACATGCAGTTTTTGGTCCTAGGAGCAAGAGTTGTTTTCTGGTAAGGAAAGTCACTATTGCGCTCCCATTGCCATACACAGTGCAAATAGCACTCGCGTCTGTTCCCAGCAAGTACAGTGTATTGGACTGAAGCGGAGCTACTGTTCTTGTTAGTTTCCTAAGCAGAGTTGAACTAGATATGGCCCCTGTGTGTAGGAAGCACAGTTCTTTTGTTCTGAGCAAGCTCACTGTTAGGACCACATAGGAAATACAGTGGAGTAGAAGAGTGCTATTTCTCAAAAGCAGTGTGTGTTTCTTGTAAGGCGAGCTAGCGTTTGTTTCCCAATCCTAAATGGAGTTGAATCACATGCAGTATCTGGTCCTACGAGCAAGAGTTGTTTTCTGGTAAGAAGAGTCACTATTGCACTCCCATTGTCATACACAGGGCAAATCACACTGGCATCTGTTCCCAGCATGTACAGTGTATTGGACTGAAGAGGATCTACTGTTCTTGTCAGTTTCCTAAGCAGAATTTAACTACATATGGACCGTGTGTGTAGGAAGCACAGTTCTTTTGTTCTGAGAATGCTCACTGTTCTGGCGCTATAGGAAACACATTAGAGTAGAAGAGTGCTCCTTTCTCAATCCAGAGTGTGTTTCTTGTCAGTCAAGCTATCGTTTGTTTCCCAGTCCTAAATAGAGTTGAATCCCATGCAGTTTCTGGTCCTACCAGCAAGAGTTGTTTTCTGATAAGAAGAGTCACTATTGCGCTCCTATTGCCATACACAGTACAAATAGCACTCGCGTCTGTTCCCAGCTAGGACAGTGTATTGGACTGAGGAGGAGCTACGGTTCTTGACAGTTTCCTAAGCAGAGTTGAACTAGATATGGCCCATGTGTGTAGGAAGCACAGTTCTTTTGTTCTGAGCAAGCTCACTGTTCGGACCCCATAGGAAACACAGTAGAGTAGAAGAGTGCTCTTTTCTCAAAAGCAGAGTGTGTTTCTTGTAAGGCAAGCTAGCGTTTGTTTCCCAGTACCAAATGGAGTTGAATCACATCCTGTTTTTGGTCCTATGAGCAAGATTTGTTTTCTGGTAATGAAAGTCACTATTGTGCTCCCATTTCCATACACAGTGCAAATAGCACTCGCATCTGTTCCCAGCAAGTACAGTGTATTGGACTGAAGCGGAGCTACTGTTCTTGTCAGTTTCCTAAGCAGAGTTGAACTAGAGTTGGCCCCTGTGTGTAGGAAACACAGTTCTTTTGTTCTGAGCAAGTTCACTGTTCGGACCCCATAGAAAACACATTAGTGTAGAAGAGTGCTCTTTTCTCAAAAGCAGAGTGTGTTTCTTATAAGGCGAACTAGCGTTTGTTTCCCAGTCCTAAATGGAGTTGAATCACATGCAGTTTTTGGTCCTACGAGCAAGAGTTGTTTTCTGTTAAGGAAAGTCACTATTGCGCTCCCATTGCCATACACAGGGCAAATAGCACTCACGTCTGTTCCCAGCAAGTACAGTGTATTGGACTGAAGCAGAGCTACTGTTCTTGTCAGTTTCCTAAACAGAGTTGAACTAGATATGGCCCGTGTATGTAGGAAGCACACTTCTTTTGTTCTGAGCAAGCTCAATGTTCGGACCCCATAGGAACCACAGTAGAGTAGAAGACTGCTCTTTTCTCAAAAGCAGAGTGTGTTTCTTGTAAGGCAAGCTACCGTTTGTTTCCAAGTCCTAAATGAAGTTGAATCACATGCAGTTTTTGGTCCTACCAGCAAGAGTTGTTTTCTGATAAGAAGAGTCACTATTGCGCTCCTATTGCCATACACAGTACAAATAGCACTCGCGTCTGTTCCCAGCTAGGACAGTGTATTGGACTGAGGAGGAGCTACGGTTCTTGACAGTTTCCTAAGCAGAGTTGAACTAGATATGGCCCATGTGTGTAGGAAGCACAGTTCTTTTGTTCTGAGCAAGCTCACTGTTCGGACCCCATAGGAAACACAGTAGAGTAGAAGAGTGCTCTTTTCTCAAAAGCAGAGTGTGTTTCTTGTAAGGCAAGCTAGCGTTTGTTTCCCAGTACTAAAAGGAGTTGAATCACATCCTGTTTTTGGTCCTATGAGCAAGATTTGTTTTCTGGTAATGAAAGTCACTATTGTGCTCCCATTTCCATACACAGTGCAAATAGCACTCGCATCTGTTCCCAGCAAGTACAGTGTATTGGACTGAAGCAGAGCTACTGTTCTTGTCAGTTTCCTAAGCAGAGTTGAACTAGATATGGCCCCTGTGTGTAGGAAACACAGTTCTTTTGTTCTGAGCAAGCTCACTGTTCGGACCCCATAGAAAACACATTAGTGTAGAAGAGTGCTCTTTTCTCAAAAGCAGAGATTGTTTCTTATAAGGCGAACTAGCGTTTGTTTCCCAGTCAGAAATGGAGTTGAATCCCATGAAGTTTTTGGTCCCACCACCAAGAGGTGTTTTCCGATAAGAAGAGTCACTATTGTGCTCCCATTGCCATACACAGTGCAAATAGCACTCGCGTCTGTTCCCAGCTATTACAGTGTATTCGACTGCAGAGGAGCTACCGTTCTTGTCAGTTACGTAAGCAGAGTTGAACTAGATATGGCCCGTGTGTGTAGGAAGCACAGTTCTTTTGTTCTGAGAATGCTCACTGTTCTGGACCTATAGGAAACACATTAGAGTAGAAGAGTGCTCCTTTCTCAATCCAGAGTGTGTTTCTTGTAAGTCGAGCTATCGTTTGTTTCCCAGTCCTAAATAGAGTTGAATCCCATGCAGTTTCTGGTCCTACCAGCAAGAGTTGTTTTCTGATAAGAAGAGTCACTATTGCGCTCCTATTGCCATACACAGTACAAATAGCACTAGCGTCTGTTCCCAGCTAGGACAGTGTATTGGACTGAGGAGGAGCTACGGTTCTTTTCAGTTTCCTAAGCAGAGTTGAACTAGATATGGCCCATGTGTGTAGGAAGCACAGTTCTTTTGTTCTGAGCAAGCTCACTGTTCGGACCCCATAGGAAACACAGTAGAGTAGAAGAGTGCTCTTTTCTCAAAAGCAGAGTGTGTTTCTTGTAAGGCAAGCTAGCGTTTGTTTCCCAGTACTAAATGGAGTTGAATCACATCCTGTTTTTGGTCCTATGAGCAAGATTTGTTTTCTGGTAATGAAAGTCACTATTGTGCTCCCATTTCCATACACAGTGCAAATAGCACTCGCATCAGTTCCCAGCAAGTACAGTGTATTGGACTGAAGCGGAGCTACTGTTCTTGTCAGTTTCCTAAGCAGAGTTGAACTAGATATGGCCCCTGTGTGTAGGAAACACAGTTCTTTTGTTCTGAGCAAGTTCACTGTTCGGACCCCATAGAAAACACATTAGTGTAGAAGAGTGCTCATTTCTCAAAAGCAGAGTGTGTTTCTTATAAGGCGAACTAGCGTTTGTTTCCCAGTCCTAAATGGAGTTGAATCACATGCAGTTTTTGGTCCTACGAGCAAGAGTGGTTTTCTGTTAAGGAAAGTCACTATTGCGCTCCCATTGCCATACACAGGGCAAATAGCACTCATGTCTGTTCCCAGCAAGTACAGTGTATTGGACTGAAGCAGAGCTACTGTTCTTGTCAGTTTCCTAAGCAGAGTTGAACTTGATATGGCCCGTGTGTGTAGGAAGCACAATTCTTTTGTTCTGAGCAAGCTCAATGTTCGGACCCCATAGGAACCACAGTAGAGTAGAAGACTGCTCTTTTCTCAAAAGCAGAGTGTGTTTCTTGTAAGGCAAGCTACCGTTTGTTTCACAGTCCTAAATGGAGTTGAATCACATGCAGTTTTTGGATCTAGGAGCAAGAGTTGTTTTCTGGTAAGGAAAGTCACTATTGCGCTCCCATTGCCATACACAGTGCAAATAGCACTGGCGTCTGTTCCCAGCAAGTACAGTGTATTGGACTGAAGCGGAGCTACTGTTCTTGTCAGTTTCCTAAGCAGAGTTGAACTAGATATGGCCCGTGTGTGTAGGAAGCACAGTTCTTTTGTTCTGAGCAAGCTCAATGTTCGGACCCCATAGGAACCACAGTAGAGTAGAAGACTGCTCTTTTCTCAAAAGCAGAGTGTGTTTCTTGTAAGGCAAGCTACCGTTTGTTTCCCAGTCCTAAATGGAGTTGAATCACATGCAGTTTTTGGTCCTAGGAGCAAGAGTTGTTTTCTGTTAAGGAAAGTCACTATTGCGCTCCCATTGCCATACACAGTGCAAATAGCACTCGCGTCTGTTCCCAGCAAGTACAGTGTATTGGACTGAAGCGGAGCTACTGTTCTTGTCAGTTTCCTAAGCAGAGTTGAACTAGATATGGCCCCTGTGTGTAGGAAGCACAGTTCTTTTGTTCTGAGCAAGCTCACTGTTAGGACCACATAGGAAATACAGTAGAGTAGAAGAGTGCTCTTTTCTCAAAAGCAGAGTGTTTTTCTTGTAAGGCGAGCTAGTGTTTGTTTCCCAGTCAGAAATGGAGATGAATCCCATGCAGTTTCTGGTCCTATGAGCAAGAGGTGTTTTCTGATAAGAAGAGTCACTATTGCGCTCCCATTGTCATACAGAGGACAAATAGCACTGGCGTCTGTTCCCTGCACGTACAGTGTATTGGACTGAAGTGGAGCTACTGTTCTTGTCAGTACCCTAAGCAGAGTTGAACTAGATATGGCCCGTGTGTGGAGGAAGCACAGTTCTTTTGTTCTGAACAAGCTCACTGTTCGGACCCCATAGGATACACAGTAGAGTAGAAGAGTGCTTTTTTCTCAAAGCAGAGTGTGTTTCTTGTAAGGCGAGCTAGCGTTTGTTTCCCAGTCCTAAATGGAGTTGAATCACATGCAGTTTCTTGTCCTACGAGCAAGAGTTGTTTTCTGGTAAGAAGAGTCACTATTGTGCTCCCATTGTCATACACAGGGCAAATAGCAATGGCGTCTGTTCCCAGCATGTACAGTGTATTGGACTGAAGAGGATCTACTGTTCTTGTCAGTTTCCTAAGCAGAATTGAACTAGATATGGCCGTATTTGTAGGAATCACAGTTCTTTTGTTCTGAGCAAACTCACTGTTCTGGCCCTATAGGAAAAACAGTAGAGTAGAAGAGTGCTCTTTTCTCAAAAGCAGAGTGTGTTTCTTGTAAGGCTAGCTAGCGTTTGTTTCCCAGTCCTAAATGGAGTTGAATCACATGCAGTTTTTGGTCCTACGAGCAAGAGTTGTTTTCTTTTAAGGAAAGTCATTATTGTGCTCGCATTGCCATACACAGTGCAAATAGCACTGGCGTCTGTTCCCAGCAAGTACAGTGTATTGGACTGAAGCGGAGCTACTGTTCTTGTCAGTTTCCTAAGCAGAGTTGAACTAGATATTGCCCCTGTGTGTAGGAAGCACATTTCTTTTGTTCTGAGCAAGCTCACTGTTTTGGCCTTATAAGAAACACAGTAGAGTAGAAGAGTGCTCTTTTCTCAAAAGCAGAGTGTGTTTCTTGTAAGGCAAGCTAGCGTTTTTTCCCAGTACTAAATGGAGATAAATCACATCTTGTTTTTGGTCCTACGAGCAAGAGTTGTTTTCTGGTAAGGAAAGTCACTATTGCGCTCCCATTGTCAGACACAGTGCAAATTGCACTCGCGTCTCTTCCCAGCAAGTACAGTGTATTGGACTGAAGAGGAGCTACTGTTCTTCTCAGTTTCCTAAGCATAATTGAACTAGATATGCCCCCTGTGTGTAGGAAGCACAGTTCTTTTGTTCTGAGAAAGCTCAATTTTCGGACCCCATAGGAAACACAGTAGAGTAGAAGAGAGCTCTTTTCTCAAAAGCAGAGTATGTTTCTTGTAAGGCGAGCTAGCGTTTGTTTCCCAATCCTAAATGGAGTTGAATCACATGCAGTATCTTGTCCTACGAGCAAGAGTTGTTTTCTGGTAAGAAGAGTCACTATTGCGCTCCCATTGTCATCCACAGGGCAAATCACACTGGCATCTGTTCCCAGCATGTACAGTGGATTGGACTGAAGAGGATCTACTGTTCTTGTCAGTTTCCTAAGCAGAGTTGAACTAGATATGGACCGTGTGTGTAGGAAACACAGTTCTTTTGTTCTGTGAATGCTCACTTTTCCGGCCCTATAGGAAACACATTAGAGTAGAAGAGTGCTCCTTTCTCAATCCAGAGTGTGTTTCTTGTAAGTCGAGCTATCGTTTGTTTCCCAGTCCTAAATAGAGTTGAATCACATGCAGTTTCTGGTCCTATCAGCAAGAGTTGTTTTCTGATGAGAAGAGTCACTATTGCGCTCCTATTGCCATACACAGTACAAATAGCACTCGCGTCTGTTCCCAGCTAGGAAAGTGTATTGGACTGAGGAGGAGCTACCGTTCTTGTCAGTTTCCTAAGCAGAGTTGAACTAGATATGGCCGTATTTGTATGAAGCACAGTTCTTTTGTTCTGAGCAAGCTCACTGTTCTGGCCCTATAAGAAACACAGTAGTGTAGAAGAGTGCTCTTTTCTCAAAAGCAGAGTGTGTTTCATGTAAGGCAAGCTAGCCTTTGTTTCCCAATCCTAAATGGAGTTGAATCACATGCAGTTTTTGGTGCTACGAGCAAGAGTTGTTTTCTGGTAAAGAAAGTCACTCTTGAGCTCCCATTGCCATACAAAGTGCAAATAGCACTCGCGTCTCTTCCCAGCAAGTACAGTGTATTGGACTGAAGCGGAGCTACTGTTCCTGTCAGTTTGCTAAGCAGAGTTGAACTAGATATGGCCCCTGTGTGTAGGAAGCACTGTTCTTTTGTTCTGAGCAAGCTCACTGTTCAGATCCCATAGGAAACACAGTAGAGTAGAAGAGTGCTGTTTTCTCAAAAGCAGAGTATGTTTCTTGTAAGGCAAGATAGCGTTTGTTTCCCAGTACTAAATGGAGTTGAATCACATCCTGTTTTTGGTCCTACGAGCAAGAGTTGTTTTCTGGTAAGGAAAGTCACTATTGCGCTCCCATTGTCAGACACAGTGCAAATAGCACTCGCGTCTCTTCCCTGCAAGTACAGTGTATTGGACTGAAGAGGATCTACTGTTCTTGTCAGTTTCCTAAGCAGAATTGAACTAGATATGGCCGTATTTGTAGGAAGCACAGTTCTTTTGTTCTGAGCAAGCTCACTCTTCTGGCCCTATTGGAAACACAGTAGAGTAGAAGAGTGCTCTTTTCTCAAAAGCAGAGTGTGTTTCTTTTAAGGCGAGCTAGCATTTGTTTCCAAGTCCTAAATGGAGTTGAATCACATGCAGTTTTTGGTCCTATGAGCAAGAGTTGTTTTCTGGTAAGGAAAGTCACTCTTGTGCTCCCATTGCCATACACAGTGCAAATAGCACTCGCGTCTGTTCCCAGCAAGTACAGTGTATTGGACTGAAGTGGAGCTACTGTTCTTGTCAGTTTGCTAGGCAGAGATGAACTAGATATGGCCCCTGTGTGTAGGAAGCACTGTCCTTTTGTTCTGAGCAAGCTCACTGTTCGGACCCCCTAGGAAACTAAGTAGAGTAGAAGAGTGATCTTTTCTCAAAAGCAGAGTGTGTTTCTTGTAAGGCGAGCTAGGGTTTGTTTCCCATTCCTAAATGGAGTTGAATCACATGCAGTTTTTGGTCCTACGAGCAAGAGTTGTTTTCTGGTAAGGAAAGTCACTATTGCGCTCCCATTGTCAGACACAGTGCAAATAGCACTCGCGTCTCTTCCTAGCAAGTACAGTGTATTGGACTGAAGAGGAGCTACTGTTCTTGTCAGTTTCTTAAGCAGAGTTGAACTAGATATGGCCCCTGTGTGTAGGAAGCACAGTTCTTTTGTTCTGAGCAAGCTCACTGTTCAGACCCCATAGGAAACACAGTAGAGTAGAAGAGTGCTCTTTTCTCAAAAGCAGAGTGTATTTCTTGTAAGGCAAGCTAGCGCTTGTTTCCCAGTACTAAATGGAGTTGAATCACATCCTGTTTTTGGTACTATGAGCAAGAGTTGTTTTCTGGTAAGAAGAGTCACTATTGTGCTCCCATTGTCATTCACAGGGCACATAACACTGGCGTCTCTTCCCAGCATGTACACTGTATTGGACTGAAGAGGATCTACTGTTCTTTTCAGTTTCCTAAGCATAATTGAACTAGATATGGCCGTATTTGTATGAAGCACAATTCTTTTGTTCTGAGCAAGCTCACTGTTCTGGCCCTATAGGAAACACAGTAGAGTAGAAGAGTGCTCTTTTCTCAAAAGCAGAGTGTGTTTCTTGTAAGGCGAGCTAGCCTTTGTTTCCCAGTCCTAAATGGAGTTGAATCACATGCAGTTTTTGGTCCTATGAGCAAGAATTGTTTTTTGGTAAGGAAAGTCACTATTGCGCTCCCATTGCCATACACAGTGCAAATACCACTCGCGTCTGTTCCCAGCAAGTACAGTGTATTGGACTGAAGCTGAGCTACTGTTCTTGTCAGTTTGCTAGGCAGAGTTGAACTAGATATGGCCCCTGTGTGTAGAAAGGACTGTTCTTTTGTTCTGAGCAAGCTCACTGTTCGGACCCCCTAGGAAACACAGTAGAGTAGAAGAGTGCTCTTTTCTCAAAAGCAGAGTGTGTTTCTTGTATGGCAAGCTAGCGTTTGTTTCCCATTCCTAAAAGGAGTTGAATCACATGCAGCTTTTGGTCCTACGAGCAAGAGTTGTTTTCTGGTAAGGAAAGTCACTATTGCGCTCCCAATGCCATACACAGTGCAAATAGCACTCGCGTCTGTTCCCAGCAAGTACAGTGTATTGGACTGAAGAGGATCTACTGTTCTTTAGTTTCCTAAGCAGAATTGAACTAGATATGGCCGTATTTGTAGGAAGCACCAGTTCTTTTGTTCTGAGCAAACACACTGTTCTGGCCTTATAGGAAACACAGTATAGTAGAAGATTGCTCTTTTGTCCAAAGCAGAGTGTGTTTCTTGTAAGGCGAGCTAGCATTTGTTTCCCAGTCCTAAGTGGAGTTGAATCACATGCAGTTTCTGGTCCTACCAGCAAGAGATGTTTTCTGGTACGGAAAGTCACTATTGCGCTGCCATTGCCATATACAGTGCAAATAGCACTCGTGTATGTTCCCAGCAAGTACAGTGTATTGGACTGAAGTGGAGCTACTATTCTTGTCAGTTTCCTAAGCAGAGTTGAACTAGATATGGCCCCTGTGTGTAGGAAGCACAGTTCTTTTGTTCTGAGCAAGCTCACTGTTCAGACACCCATAGGAAACACAGTAGAGTAGAAGAGTGCTCTTTTCTCAAAAGCAGAGTGTGTTTCTTGTAAGGCAAGATAGCGTTTTGTTTCCCAGTACTAAATGGAGTTGAATCACATCCTGTTTGGTCCCTACGAGCAAGAGTTGTTTTCTGGCCGGGCGGTGGTGGCGCACGCCTTTAATCCCAGCACTTGGGAGGCAGAGCCAGGCAGATCTCTGTGAGTTCAAGGCCAGCCTGGGCTACCAAGTGAGTTCCAGGAAAGGTCAAAGCTACACAGAGAAACCCTGTCAAGAAAAACAAAAAACAAACAAACAAAAAAAAAAAAAAAAGAGTTGTTTTCTGGTAAGAAGAGTCACTATTGTGCTCCCATTGTCATTCACAGGGCAAATAGCACTGGCGTCTGTTCCCAGCATGTACAGTGTATTGGAATGAAGAGGATCTACTGTTCTGGTCAGTTTCCTAAGCAGAATTGAACTAGATATGGCCGTATTTGTATGAAGCACTGTTCTTTTGTTCTGAGCAAGCTCACTGTTCTCTGCCCTATAGGAAACACAGTAGAGTAGAAGAGTGCTCTTTTCTCTAAAGCAGAGTGTGTTTCTTGTAAGGGCAAGCTAGCGTTTGTTTCCCAGTACTAAATGGAGTTGAATCACATCCTGTTTTTGGTCCTATGAGCAAGAGTTTTTTTCTGGTAAGGAAAGTCACTATTGCGCTCCCATTGTCAGACACAGGGCAAATAGCACTGGCGTCTGTTCCCAGCATGTACAGTGTGTTGGACTGAAGAGGATCTACTGTTCTTTTCAGTTTCCTAAGCAGAATTGAACTAGATATGGCCGTATTTGTAGGAAGCACAGTTCTTTTGTTCTGAGCAAACACACTGTTCTGGCCCTATAGGAAACACAGTAGATAGAAGAGTGCTCTTTTTCTCAAAAGCAGAGTGTGTTTCTTGTAAGGCGAGCTAGCGTTTGTTTCCCAGTCCTAAATGGAGTTGAATCACATGCAGTTTCTGGTCCTACCAGCAAGAGTTGTTTTCTGGTAAGGAAAGTCACTATTGCGCTCCCATTGCCATACACAGTGCAAATACCACTCGCGTCTGTTCCCAGCAAGTACAGTGTATTGGACTGAAGTGGAGCTACTGTTTTTGTCAGTTTCCTAAGCAGAGTTGAACTAGATATGGCCCTGTGTGTAGGAAGCACAGTTCTTTTGTTCTGAGCAAGCTCATTGTTCGGAACCCATAGGAAACACAGTAGAGTAGAAGAGTGCTCTTTTCTCAAAACAGAGTGTGTTTATGTGTAAGGCGAGCTAGTGTTAGTTTCCCAGTCCTAAATGGAGTTAAATCCCTTGCAGTTTCTGGTCCTACGTGCAAGAGGTGTTTTCTGATAAGAAGAGTCACTATTGCGCTCCCATTGTCATACACAGGGCAAATAGCACTGGCGTCTGTTCCCAGCATGTACAGTGTACTGGAATGAAGAGGATCTACTGTTCTTGTCAGTTTCCTAAGCAGAATTGAACTATATATGGCCGTATTTGTAGGAATCACAGTTCTTTTGTTCTAAGCAAACTCACTGTTCTGGCCCTATAGGAAACACAGTAGAGTAGAAGAGTGCTCTCTTCTCAAAAGCAGAGTGTGTTTCCTGTAAGGCGAGCTAGCGTTTGTTTCACAGTCCTAAATGGAGTTGAATCACATGCAGTTTCTTGTCCTACGAGCAAGAGTTGTTTTCTGGTAAGAAGAGTCACTATTGTGCTCCAATTGTCATACACAGGGCAAATAGCACTGTCGTCTGTTCCCAGCATGTACAGTGTACTGGAATGAAGAGGATCTACTGTTCTTGTCAGTTTCCTAAGCAGATTTGAACTATATATGGCCGTATTTGTAGGAATCACAGTTGTTTTGTTCTAAGCAAACTCACTGTTCTGGCCCTATAGGAAACACAGTAGAGTAGAAAAGTGCTCTTTTCTCAAAAGCAGAGTGTGTTTTTTGTAAGGAGAGCTAGCGTTTGTTTCCCAGTCCTAAATTGAGTTGAATCACATGCAGTTTTTGGTCCTTTGAGCAAGAGTTGTTTTCTGGTAAGGAAAGTCATTATTGTGCTCCATTGCCATACACAGTGCAAATAGCACTGGCGTCTGTTCCCAGCAATTACAGTGTATTGGACTGAAGCGGATCTACTGTTCTTGTCAGTTTGCTAAGCAGAGTTGAACCTGATATGGCCCCTGTGTGTAGGAAGCACAGTTCTTTTGTTCTGAGCAAGCTCACTGTTCGGACCCCATAGGAAACACAGTAGAGTAGAAGAGTGCTCTTTTCTCAGAAGCAGAGTGTGTTTCTTGTAAAGCGAGCTAGCCTTTGTTTCCCAGTTCTAAATGGAGTTGAATCACATGCAGTTTCTTGTCCTACGATCAAGAGTTGTTTTCTGGTAAGAAGAGTCACTATTGTGCTCCCATTGTCATTCACAGGGCAAATAACACTGGCGTCTGTTCCCAGCATGTACAGTGTATTGGACTGAAGAGGATCTACTGTTCTTGTCAGTTTCCTAAGCAGAATTGAACTAGATATGGCCGTATTTGTATGAAGCACAGTTCTTTTGTTCTGAGCAAGCTCACTGTTCTTGCCTTATAGGAAACAGAGTAGAGTAGAAGAGTGCTCTTTTCTCAAAAGCGGAGTGTGTTTCTTGTAAGGCGAGCTAGCGTTTGTTTCCCAGTCCTAAATGGAGTTGAATCACATGCAGTTTTTGGTCCTATGAGAAAGAGTTGTTTTCTGGTAAGGAAAGTGACTCTTGCGCTCCCATTGGCATTCACAGTGCAAATAGCACTGGCGTCTGTTCCCAGCAAGTACAGTGTATTGGACTGAAGCAGAGCTACCATTCTTGTCAGTTTCCTAAGCAGAGTTGAACTAGATATGGCCCGTGTGTGTAGGAAGCACAATTTTTTTGTTCTGAGCAAGCTCACTGTTGGGATCCCATAGGAAACACAGTAGAGTAGAAGAGTGCTCTTTTCTCAAAAGCATAGTGTGTTTCTTGTAAGGCACGCTAGCGTTTGTTTCCCATTCCTAAATGGAGTTGAATCATATGCATTTTTTGGTCCTACGAGCAAGAGTTGTTTTCTGGTAAGGAAAGTCACTATTGCGCTCCCATTGTCATACACAAGGCAAATAGCACTCACGTTATTTCCCAGCAAGTACAGTGTATTGGACTGAAGAGGATCTACTGTTCTTGTCAGTTTCCTAAGCAGAATAGAACTAGATATGGCCGTATTTGTAGGAAGCACAGTTCTTTTGTTCTGCGCAAACTCACTGTTCTGGCCCTATGGGAGACAAAGTAGAGTAGAAGAGTGCTCTTTTCTCAAAAGAAGAGTGTGTTTCTTGTAAGGCGAGCTAGCGTTTGTTTCCCAGTCCTAAATGGAGTTGAATCACATGCAGTTTTTGGTCCTATGTGCAAGAGTTTTTTTCTGGTAAGGAAAGTCACTATTGCGCTCCCATTGTCATACACAGGGAAAATAGCACTGGCGTCTGTTACCAGCATGTACAGTGTATTGGACTGAAGAGGATCTACTGTTCTTTTCAGTTTCCTTAGCAGAATTGAACTAGTTATGGCAGTATTTGTATGAAGCACAGTTCTTTTGTTCTGAGCAAGCTCACTGTTCTGGTCCTTTAGGAAACACAGTAGAGTAGAAGAGTGCTCTTTTCTCAAAAGCAGAGTTTGTTTCTTGTAAGGCGAGCTAGTGTTTCTTTCCCAGTCCTAAATGGAGTTGAATTACATGCAGTTTTTGGTCCTACGAGCAAGAGTTGTTTCTGGTAAGGAAAGTCACTATTGCTTTCCCATTTCTATACACAGTGCAAATAGCACTCGCGTCTGTTCCCAGCAAGTACAGTGTATTTTACTGAAGAGGAGCTACTGTTCTTGTCAGTTTCCTAAGCAGAGTTGAACTAGATATGGCCCCTGTATGTACGAAGCACAGTTCTTTTGTTCTGAGCAAGCTCTCTATTCGGACCCCATAGGAAACAAATTAGAGTAGAAGAGTGCTCTTTCTCAAAAGCAGAGTGTGTTTCTTGTAAGGCGAGCTAGCGTTTGTTTCCCAGTCCTAAATGGAGTTGAATCACATGCAGTTTTTGGTCCTACAAACAAGAGTTGTTTTCTGGTAAGGAAAGTCACTATTGTGCTCCCTTTGCCATACACAGTGCAAATAGCACTCGCGTCTGTTCCTAGCAATTACAGTGTATTGCACTGAAGAGGAGCTACTGTTCTTGTAAGTTTCCTAAGCAGAGTTGAACTAGATATGGCCCCTGTGTGTAGGAAGCACAGTTCTTTTCTTCTGAGCAAGCTCACTTTTCGGAACCCTTCGGAAACACAGTAGAGTAGAAGAGTGCTCTTTTCTCAAAAGCAGAGTGTGTTTCTTGTAAGGCGAGCTAGCGTTTGTTTCTCAGTATTAAATGGAGTTGAATCACATGCAGTTTCTTGTCCTCTGAGCAAGAGTTGTTTTCTGGTAAGAGGAGTCTCTATTGCGCTCCCCTTGTCATACACAGGGCAAATAGAACTGGCGTCTGTTCCCAGCATGTACAGTGTATTGGACTGAAGAGGAGCTACTGTTCTTGTCAGTTTCATAAGCAGAATTGAACTAGATATGGCCGTATTTGTAGGAAGCACAGTTCTTTTGTTCTGAGCAAACTCACTGTTCTGGCCCTATAGGAGACACAGTAGAGTAGAAGAGTGCTCTTTTCTCAAAAGGAGAGTGTGTTTCTTGTAATGCGAACTAGTGTTTGTTTCCCAGTCAGAAATGGAGTTGAATCCCATGCAGTTTCTGGTCCTACGAGCAAGAGTTGTTTTCTGGTAAGAAGAGTCACTATTATGCTCCCATTGTCATACACAGGGCAAATAGCACTGGCGTCTGTTCCCAGCAAGTACAGTGTATTGGACTGAAGCGGAGCTACTGTTCTTGTCAGTTTCCTAAGCAGAGCTGAACTAGATATGGCCCCTGTGTGTAGGAAGCACAGTTCTTTTGTTCTGAGCAAGCTCAATGTTCGGGCCCCATAGAAAACACATTAGAGTAGAAGAGTGCTGTTTTCTCAAAAGCAGAGTGTGTTTCTTGTAAGGCGAGCTGGAGTTTGTTTCCCAGTCCTAAATGGAGTTGAATCACATGCAGTTTTTGGTCCTACGAGCAAGAGTTGTTTTCTCGTAAGCAAAGTCACTATTGTGGTCCCATTGCCATACACAGTGCAAATAGCACTCGTGTCTGTTCCCAGCAAGTACAGTGTATTGGACTGAAGAGGAGCTACTGTTCTTGTCAGTTTCCTAAGCAGAGTTGAACTAGATATGGCCCGTGTGTGTAGGAAGCACAGTTCTTTTGTTCTGAGCAAGCTCACTGTTCGGACCACATAGGAAACACAGTAGAGTAGAAGAGTGCTCTTTTCTCAAAAGCAGAATGTGTTTCTTGTAAGGCGAGCTAGGGTTTGTTTCCCAGTCCTAAATGGAGTTGAATCACATGAAGTTTCTGGTCCTACGAGCAAGAGTTGTTTTCTGGTAAGAAGAGTCACTATTGTGCTCCCATTGTCATACACAGGGCAAATAGCACTGGCATCTGTTCCCTGCATGTACACTGTATTGGACTGAAGAGGATCTACTGTTCTTGTCAGTTTCCTAAGCAGAGTTGAACTAGATATGGCCCGTGTGTGTAGGAAGCACAGTTCTTTTGTTCTGAGCAAACTCACTGCTCTGGCCCTATAGGAGACACAGTAGAGTGGAAGAGTGAGTGCTCTTTTCTCAAAAGCAGAGTGTGTTTCTTGTAAGGCGAGCTAGCATTTGTTTCCCAGTCCTAAATGGAGTTGAATCACATGCAGTTTTTGTTCTTATGTGCAAGAGTTGTTTTCTGGTAAGTAAAGTCACTATTGTGCTCCCATTTCCATACACAGTGCAAATAGCACTCGCATCTGTTCCCAGGAAGTACAGTGTATTGGACTGAAGCGGAGCTGCTGTTCTTGTCAGTTTGCTAAGCAGAGTTGAACTAGATATGGCCGTATTTGTAGGAAGCACAGTTCTTTTGTTCTGAGCAAACTCACTGTTCTTGCCCTATAGCAAACACAGTAGAGTAGAAGAGTGCTCTTTTCTCAAAAGCAGAGTGTGTTTCTAGTAAGGCGAGCTAGCGTTTGTTTCCCAGTTCTAAATGGAGTTGAATCACATCCAGTTTCTGGTCCTACGAGCAAGCGTTGTTTTCTTGTAAGAAGAGTCACTATTGCGCTCCCATTTTCATACACAGGGCAAATAGCACTGGCGTCTGTTCCCAGCAAGTACAGTGTATTGAACTGAAGAGGATCTACCGTTCTTGTCACTTTTCTAAGCAGAGTTGAACTAGATATAGCCCATGTGTGTAGGAAGCACAGTTCTTTTGTTCTCAGCAAGCTCACTGTTCGGACACCATATGAACCACAGTGAAATAGAAGACTGCTCTTTTCTCAAAAGCAGAGTGTGTTTCTTGTAAGGTGAGCTAGCGTTTTTTTCCCAGTCCTAAATGGAGTTGAATCTCATGCAGTTTTTGGTCCTACGAGCAAGAGTTGTTTACTTGTAAGCAAAGTCACTATTTCGCTCCCATTGCCATACACTGTGCAAATAGCACTCGCGTCTGTTCCCAGCAAGTACAGTGTATTGGACTGAAGAGGAGCTACTGTTCTTGTCAGTTTCCTAAGCAGAGTTGAACTAGATATGTCCGGTGTGTGTAGGAAGCACAGTTCTTTTGTTCTGAGTAAGCTCAATGTTCGGACCCCATATGAACCACAGTAGAATAGAAGACTGCTCTTTTCTCAAAAGCAGAGTGTGTTTCTTGTAAGGCGAGCTAGCGTTTGTTTCCCAGTCCTAAATGGAGTTGAATCACATGCAGTTTTTGGTCCTAGGAGCAAGAGTTGTTTTCTGGTAAGGAAAGTCACTATTGCGCTCCCTTTGCCATACACAGTGCAAATAGCACTCGTGTCTGTTCCCAGGAAGTACAGTGTAATGGACTGAAGCAGAGCTACTGTTCTTGTCAGTTTGCTAAGCAGAGTTGAACTAGATATGGCCCCTGTGTGTAGGAAGCACAGTTCTTTTGTTCTGAGCAAGCTCACTGTTCGCACCACATAGGAAACACAGAAGAGTAGAAGAGTGCTCTTTTCTCAAAAGCAGAGTGTGTTTCTTGTAAGGCGAGCTAGTGTTTTTTCCCCAGTCAGAAATGGAGTTGAATCCCATGCAGTTTTTTTTCCTACGAGGAAGAGGTGTTTTCTGATAAGAAGAGTCACTATTGCGCTCCTATTTCTATACACAGTACAAATAGGACTCGCGTCTGTTCCCAGCTAGTACAGTGTATTGGACTGAAGAGGAGCTACCGTTCTTGTCAGTTTCCTAAGCAGAGTTGAACTAGATATGGCCCGTGTGTGTAGGAAGCACAGTTCTTTTGTTCTGAGCAAGCTCACTGTTCGGACTCCATAGGAAACACAGTAGAGCAGAAGAGTGCTCTTTTCTCAAAAGCAGAGTGTGTTTCTTGTAAGGCGAGCTAGCGTTTGTTTCCCAGTCCAAAATTGAGTTGAAACACATGCAGTTTATTGTCCTACGAGCAAGAGTTGTTTTCTGGTAAGAAGAGTCACTATTGTGCTCCCATTGTCATACACAGGGCAAATAGCACTGGCGTCTGTTCCCAGCATGTACAGTATATTGGACTGAAGAGGATCGACTGTTCTTGTCAGTTTCCTTAGCAGAATTGAACTAGATATGGCAGTATTTGTATGAAGCACAGTTCTCTTCTTCTGAGCAAGCTCACTGTTCTGGTCCTCTAGGAAACACAGTAGAGTAGAAGAGTGCTCTTTTCTCAAAAGCAGAGTGTGTTTCTTGTATGGGGAGCTAGTGTTTGTTTCCCAGTCCTAAATGGAGTTGAATCACATACAGTTTTTGGTCCTACGAGCAAGAGTTGTTTTCTGGTAAGGAAAGTCACTATTGCACTCCCATTGCCATACACAGTTCAAATAGCACTCGTGTCTGTTCCCAGCAAGTACAGTGTATTGGACTGAAGCGGAGCTACTGTTCTTTTCAGTTTCCTAAGCAGAGTTGAACTAGATATGGCCCGTGTGTATAGGAAGCACAGTTCTTTTGTTCTGAGCAAGCTCAGTGTTCGGACCCCATATGAACCACAGTAGAATAGAAGACTGCTCTTTCTCAAAAGCAGAGTGTGTTTCTTGTAAGGCGAGCTGGAGTTTGTTTCCCAGTCCTAAATGGAGTTGAATCACATGCAGTTTTTGGTCCTACGAGCA